>NW_028139701.1:0-49772 GCF_965202585.1 Thalia democratica
CAACCCACCAACCTTTAAAAACTCTCCGACCGGCTTCAGTTCAAAACGAAGGAACTCGGTGATCGCGCAACTCGTTCAAAATTTGAACGCTTCAGCGATCAAGCTCTCGTCACTTCCCGCGGAGCTCACCGATTCGGACCCCCTCCCGTCGCTCACCACCCGCGTCACCGACTCACACAGCTTGTGCTCCTCCTGCGCCTCCAAAAGCTGCCTGTCAAGATCCTGCTGCGGGTCTCTCAGCCAAAAAGAATTTTCCGATTGCAGCTCGACCGACTCTCGATCAAAACTGCTTTCGGAAGAGCGGGAGCTGGCCAGGTACTCAGCCGTCGACTGGTTGTTTGTGCTGTAGATGTCAGTCGGCAGCATGCCCGCATCCGCCAGGGGGTCCACGCTCTCCGTGCTCGCGTAGTAAGTAGGCTGCTCGTTGGTCGTCATAAGCTTCTCGGCGTAAAACGTGGACTTATGGTTTTCATTAAACTGCAAGTGGACGTCGGTGTCCGTGTCGTAGGTCGTGGAGTAATCTACTGAAGTGCGAATTGACTCGGTGGGCGGCAGGAACTTTGGCGTCGGGTGCTCAGTGTAGTTGGCTTGCAGCTCTCTCACGTGCTTGATAAAGTCGTGCCCATTCTCGTGCTCGTCGTAGTTCAACGTGTCAAAGCTGCGCTGGCCCTCGGGCGTGAACTGCTCCACCTCGACCAGCCAGAAGTACATCTGCTTCAAGCAGTCGGGCAGAACGAAGGACTTGGCGCGCAATTTTAAGTCTTGAGGCACGCAGTCCACCCCTCCGGTCTGCTCGAACACGGCAAAGGCGAACTTCTTGGTCGTCGGATGGTCGATCAGCTCCCTTTTCACGTTGTCGATCAGCTCCCAGAAGCTCACAGAGGTGTCGGCACGTTTTCCCGACCACAGGCGCCTCGCAAGGGGCGTCCAAAGGACCAGGACTTTGAGGTCGGGGTCGCGCAGGAGTCGGTCGTAGAAGCTGGTGCGGCACACCTCCGCCTCGTTCTCCATCAGGTTGCACGTGGCGTTGATGCCGAACTCGCGCAATATGCTGCAGAACATCCATACTACCTGGAATAAATTTGTATATAAATACTCATATTACTAGCCAATAGTTTGTTAATACAGATGCTACCGAAACAAGTTCGTAGTTAAAGTACTTTAGTTAAATAAAGAAATAATGTACTTTGCAAACTGATTTTGTTAGATTTGATTATAAACTTGATTATAAGTTTATAACAATTAATTAAAAAAGTAAAAATCAAATGCAGAGATCATGAAACTAAAATAACCTTGCGCATATAGTCGCACTCACTCTCGTACACAAAGATCAAAATTTTCTTTTTACGCTGATTTGAAATTTCTTCTGTGGTCAACACTTTTTCTCTACCCGCCGAGGCGGAGTTTGAACTTTTCTTGTCTCTCAATCTCGTCTGCACCCAGAAACTCAGACGTTTGTGGGAACCGTTTCGAAACAAACACAGAGCAACTGTAACGAATAAAAAAGAACAAGCGCTGACTATTGCGATAGTTGACCCTTTAGTTTTCGAGTAGACTTTGTTGAATTTAGTGATGATAGTATTTCGTTGGCAGCTTTCAAACGTTGCGGCCGCCCTTTCCGCACAGCTGTATGAAATTTCATCGATTTCTAAAGGGTTGGAGAAGCGATTTTGATTCAGAGTTGTTATCTAGCAAAAAGTATAATTGCAATTTGAATTAGAACTTTTATTTGTAATTATTATCACTTAGTACTAAAATGTTACTAAATACTTTGTAAAATGAAATATAGAAAAAATAAGATCTTACTTTAACTTTGTAATTTCGACCAGGCTCAAAGACTTCGTCTGTGAAGTTTGTAAAACAATCAAAGTTTAAAGCAAGGTCCCGGTTTTTAAAGTAGTTAAGTCGATTACCCAAGCATACATCCACAGCCGAGTCACCAAAGTCCAGTCTAAAACCTTCCACATAATCAATGAGTGCATTCTGCGGAGGGCCAAAAGTGATGTTCAAATCAAACAAAGCACTGTCATTTGATTCTTTTGCAAGGTAGATATGTTTATTTTTGTACCAAAAAAGCGTCAAATCAGTTGGCGGTTCAGGTTTAACGTCGTCCGAGTTGTTTTTAGAAGTGGCGCATGAAATATTTTTGTCAAGTGGAAAAATGTAACAAGAAAATTCTGAGTTATTTACCGAAGTTTCGCTAAACTCTGGCTGTTTTGTATTCTGATGACACAAGTCGCACAAGTTCACTTCAAAACCACTTGTAAAAGTTGCTTGCATCAGAGAAATGATAGTTAAAATTTTGATGATCATGTTCACTGTAAAAAAAACCTGGCAAAAATAAAAGCGGATGAAAATATACTTAGACAGTAAGTTTTCAAACTTAAGATTCTATACAGTGTAAGAACTTATCTACTGAACACTTTAAACAACTTAAACATAACATTTTAAATGTGAACTTTAAACTAAAAACACACAGAACAAACAATATTTTTCTTTAGTACTATAAAATATTTTTACGGTCCTACAAATTACAATCGTTTTCATACAAAGTTAATAAAAGTATTTTAATAAAGTAAGTTTATATAGAATTTAATTCTAACTTAAAATTAAACTTAACGCATATTCAACCATAAATTTAAAAAAACTGTAGAGATCTATCAAGAGAAAATGTTCTTAAACATATAAGAAACAAGGTTTTATTTCTACATATCTTAAGCAATTGCTTATGTTAGGAAAACTAAAACTTAAATAATAAAAGATATGTTCAAGTAATATTTGTACTATAACACATGTATAAATTGAAGTATTAAAATGAACTCTTAGTATTTTTTTTTTAATTTAACAAACCAACTACATAAATAAATAGAATCAGCTTAAAACTAACTATTTTTTTTTACTTTACAAAAAGTAAGCGAAAAGTTTTAAACTTATTTCAGGTGGTAAATTTTTTATTGTTAGTAGAAAACTTTGTCCTTTCTACAAATAAAACTGTCAAATAAATCTAACTTAAAACTAGCCTTTAAAACAAATTTATAGGTCTTCAGTTTATCTACTTATGTTCAGCTGATAATCATACGTTTTTTTGCTTGACTTTAACAAGTAATCAGAAGATAAATTTTTCATTTGTCTTAAAAACTCCTTTCCAACTGTGCTGGAGTAAACAATAGGTTTTTCAAAACTAACTTGATGATCAGCTGAAAACTGTTCAATATCATTAAGCCAAAAGTATATGTCATTAAAGCTGCTTGGTAATGTAAATGTTTTGGCCTTTTGTTGAAAAGTTTTCGGAAGGATGTTTTGCTTATTGAAGTTATCAAATGTTACAAAAGCATACTTGTTGAAACTTTTATTAAAACTTATTATGTCTACTTTAACTCGGTCAAGCAGTAGAGTTAAAGTACTGCTCAAATCCAAACAAGCTTCTTCGCATTTGGGTGTCCAAAATAGTAAAACTTTAAGATTTTCATTTTCTACAATACTTTCTATAAACAGACTCCTGTTCAGCAACAAATTTTGGCTAGCAATGTTGCACCATGCATCAACACCATATTCCCGCAAAACACTGCAAAAAAGCATTATTAAGTGTTTCAAACATTCATGCTCTTTTTCAGTCACAAAAACAAGAACTTGCTCAGTTTTACTGGACAAAACACCATTATGAAAAATTTCCCTGTTTAAGTCAGAATTTTTGGATAAATTTGTTTCTTTTTTAATTATAGGTCTCATGGTATTTAATTTACAATAATTATTCACCAAGTTGATTGAGTTGCAGTAAACTAAAAAAGCAGTAAAAAGTGCAACAAAAGTAATTCCTATTAGTGATGCAGTGGCTAAATCGAAACTAACTTCATCTTTCCCGCCAGCTTTATTTACATTTTGAATGGGTT
The DNA here is from genome assembly GCF_965202585.1 of Thalia democratica. Classification (NCBI taxonomy): domain Eukaryota; kingdom Metazoa; phylum Chordata; class Thaliacea; order Salpida; family Salpidae; genus Thalia; species Thalia democratica. The sequence continues at coordinate 3,891 of NW_028139701.1, forward strand.
CATGAGTTGTTAAATGAAGAGGTTTAGATAAATAGCCGTTGTACATAGTTCTAATGTCTACATTGAGAAGTCTGTCAGCCATTGTTGAATGTTTAATGTACCTAGAGAAGCAATCAAACTGAAAATGTAGTCCTTTGTTTTTGATAAAATCAAGTTTATTATCTAAACAAATATTGATGGAAGAGTTTTTATCAAACTGTAAAGTAAAACCATTTATATATTCAATATATTGATTATAAGGTGGTCCAAAAACAACATACTTTTTTAAATTACTTCTAATAATAGAGTTATTTCTTATAATCAAGTTGGCATCTTTGAGCCTAAAATGTTTAATAGTTCTTGGATGCTCTGGAGTTAAATTTTTACTTTGTTTATCATAAGCACACCTTTCGTGAGTCATTACACAAGAAACAGCGTTATTTTCTACTGGTGTACTGTTGAAAAATAGCTGATTACTGTCATGACTGCAAACATCACACATGTTGATTTTGTACAGTGATGAGTTAAGAAATTTACGAGTCATATTTACTTTTGGGTAACCTTGACAGATCACCACTACTGCTGCTAAAACAAACTCAATCTTCATTAGTACTTTTTAGTATACAAACTAAAATCTATAACGAAAACAAACCTAATACTAACTGATAATTGAAAAATAAAAACTAATACAATTTTAATTAAAAATATATATATTTCTAAAAAACTTAAGCTTTAAGAGTTAAATAAAAATTTTTAAAAGCCTGTACAACCGTATAAAATTACTTAAAGATAAATTTTATAACAAGTTCTCTGATACAAAATTATACAAATCTTACTTAAAATAATACTGTCTTTAGACTCCTTTAATAAAAAAACACTGCTTTTGAGTTATTTTAAGGTATTATTTTTAATAAAAAATACTATACAATAAATTGCTAAAGTGGAAATAAATGTATAATGAAGAAAATTTATTAAAAAAAGTTCAAAACAAAAAACAATCTCAGTTATATTCTTACATTAAGAAACATACTAAAAAAAATATCTTTAAAAATTTCAAACTGTTTTTAACAAGTATAAAACTTTAAACATTAATATAATTTCATTAAAAAAAATCATATTTAAACTAACCAAAACTAAGTTAACAGTTTAAAATAATGTAATGTCATTTTGAACATAACAGAAGAAGGCCAAAAACAAAGTTTTTACTTACAGTCATTGACTTAAATAACAACACCTTTGAAATAAAACAACCAAAGTTGAAGAGTTCAATAGGATTCATACACAAGAACTAAAACTAAAAAGTATGATAAAACTAAAATAAGAAAAAAAAATTCATTAAAAATCTCTATTCTATACAATTTAATTGTTTTAAAACTCTCTCAGTACTTTCATAAAAAAATAATTATCAAATTTCTGAAGTTTTTGTAAAGCTTTAGTTATAACTTATTTTTTAAATTTAAATATATTCAAATAAATTCAAATTAAATATTTGTTTCAAAGTATACAAAAAAAATTTGCAAATATAGTTTAGATAAAAACCTTTTAGAAGATAAATTTTCATACTTTCAAGAAAACTGACAATAAAGACAATGTTCTTTCATTCGTCTGCAATGTAAACTTTACACAAAGCATTTCTCGAAAAAATAATTTAAGTTATAAATATCAATAAAAACTAATTTGTTATTCATGTTTAAAGTTTTTTATAAGATCAAATATTATTATTGAATAAAATGCTTAGAATCTCTGATGGCATCAACTGGAACTTATCATTTTTATAAAAACATATTATTTGCTTTGCTTCATACATTGTAAAACTGTATTTTATACATTTTTTGTATACTGCATATAGATCAAGTTTTTAGTTAAAGTAAACAAAAAAAAATATAAAAATTCAAACTAGATTTAAAATAATTTACTAAGTTAATAGAGAATAAGATAAAATTAAAAAAATCAAAATTTATATTAGTATAAAGCAGTATTGAAAAACTTAATTTATGTTGTTTCATATTTGATCATAGAACAAACATTGAAATTTTGCAAACCACCTCTCGAATTTATAAATGAAACCAAAAAAAAAAGTTTTTAGTAATTTTTAAAACAAAAAATCAGTTTTAATATACTTTGATAGTTTCAATCACATAAACTTTTAATTGATTTAAAACACAAGTAATGACAGTTTTCAGCTATAGTAATATCATCTGCATTGAGTTTTAAATAGAAACAATAAACATTTAAATCATTTACAGGACATGCTAGAGTCATACTATTGCAGTTCATATTTTTTGCAAAACTACAAACTGTTTTGAGTAGCTTTTTTTTTAAATCATTAGCTACTTGATTATTTGCAATATATAGATCTTCAACATAAACTTCTCTACCACGCCAAGTTGTACATCTTATTGAAGAAATTGAGTAACCTATCAGTATATCTTCTGGATATTTTGCTACAACATGTAGATAAAATATTTGATTCTTTCCAAAACCATTTTTTTGAAGGCTATCAAGAGTAAGTTTAAAGTTTCCAAGACTTTTTGAAGTAAAGCTGTTTTCTATCAACTTTAAAACTTTCGGACAATCTTCTAAATTTGCTCTTTTAATTTTATAACTCATATTTGTTTTTAACCTTAAAAATAGCAAAAAATTTTAAACAAATACATAAAAAATAACATTTTTTTATAAATAATAAGACTTAATTATATTACAATAATACATTTAGACTTATTAATACTGTTTTTGATTTTGGGACCAGAGTGGTCAAAGCAAGGTTTATGTTTCTTTCTGGTGCAGGAAATACTACAATTGTAACATTTGGTTACAAGACAACTTCACCAACGGTTAGTAATTTATGCTTGCAGGTCTGCAGCTAAATTAGTTTTACCAGGCAACTTATGAACTTCAAAGAGCGGTTTCAGCTAGCACTGTTTAAGGATAACAGAAGGGTTATTTTGAATTTTGTTTAAGGCACAGTCACCAAAAGTTTTTACTTATAACCAATACATAATATGCATTATAAGTAAATAAGTATTTTAATACATATTCTGTATTGGTTATAAGTAAAAACTTTTGGTGACTGTTTTGGTTATAAGTAAAAACTTTTGGTGACTGTGCCTTAAATAAAATCCAAAATAACTCTACTATTATACTCAAACAGTGCAAACTGAAACCACTATTTGAAGTTCTTAAGTTCCCTGGTAAAACTAATTTAGCTGCAGATGCTGCATTATCTTATGCAGACTTGACTATTTAAGTGAACTAGAATGATAAAGATGTGATAAAAGAACAACTTCTAATTGCTTCATTAACTAATGAAATACGCTATTTGATGGCAATCACTTTGAAGGAATTATTTTTTGTTACCAATGTTTCAATTTTTAAAATAAAAAAAAATTGGAGCTTCATCAATTTGCTTTATTAAAAAATTTTAAACAAAACTTTAGGTTTAAGTAGGTTATAGAAGTTTTAAAAACAATAAAAACCTTTTTAATAGAATACCCAAAACTTTAAACTTAAGTTTTAAATAACATGGTAGGGAAAATATAATCAGAGTTGTTTTTACATTTAAAGTTTTAGTACTTTTTTATAGCCCTTGTTAAAATTTTGACAAATATACTAACTGTGTTGGTAGACTTAATTCCAGCTCAGCTATATTTAATAAATTAATTATAATTTGCTGCTGTAATTACAAAGCATTATGCTACTATTGGACTTTATTGTGCAGGGATTCCCATATCAGAGATAGATACAGCAGCTAATAGTACCAAGATCAACAGTTTATGATGTAGTGATGAAGTAGAAAGAGCTCAGAACACAAAAGATCATCCCAAAAGCAGACATCCTTGCTAGTTGTACAAAGAACAAAATATAAGCAGTTTGAGAAAGGGTTAGGACGACTTGGGATTTAAAGAATAATTCAAAATCAATGAAGAAAATTGTAAAGATTGATCTCAAATATTATTTAAACTAAAGTAGCATCACTGTACAAAATTGCTTTAATAAAAAAAAAAATACGTTGTGGAGAAGCAATGCTCATTCACAAATAAAGAGAATGCGGAATATAACTAAAAGATTTACCTGTTTATTGTCATCACAAGTCATCATTTGTTAATGTTTGGTCTGCAGTAAAAAAGCCTCATAATCAGTGTTGATTTTTGTGAAATAGGGTTCAAAAGTTAACACAAATGTGTATATTGTTGACATGTTGGCTTCAGCCTTGTGTAATATATAAAATAACACTTTGAAAATGAAGATTTCACTTTTCAAAGGAATGGTGCTCTCTCTCACATCTGTAACAAAACCAAAACTTTGTACAGAAACAATTACTTGCTGATTAAGAGCAAAAAACTGAGGTTTCCTTCATTGCATGACTTCAAGCCAATTGATTCGAGTGTTTGGTCTTTGTTGAAAACTGAGATCTTTAGCTCACAACACACAACTGTAGAGTCTTTGAAAAGTTTTTCTTTGTTAAAGCTTGGGAAAATAAACTGCTAAAGAACTTGCTTGCAGTATTTGAGAGCTTTGGAGAAGAAATTTGGTAAGTTATTGCAGCTGAAAACAGGTTTATTGAAAGATAGATTGGTTCATTGGTTTACAAGGTTTTTAAATAATGTATAAAGCATGTGACTTTTATTTTCACTCATAAGTTTAAAAGTGAGGAGTTTTGTTTTTTTAGGGAACATTTTCCCACCATTTAGTATTAAAATACACTTCAGAAAAAAATTATCTTATTTGCTGTATCAGTCCATTTTTAATAGTAGTTTACGTACACATTTGTAAAAAGACTTTGTTAAGGGCATAATCAGTGTAAATAACTTTTTTTTACAGTTTCATCTTGTTTTGTTGATTTCTACTAAGCTACAAGCTGCTTTTTACAAATTTTAAAAACTGAAAACAATTTGTGAAATATAGCATGTCAAAGTTGGAGACTACAACAGGTTCCATATGGAAGACTAAAAATAATAAATTAGGTTTTTTTTTTTTAATTTTTGTTCTATTTTCTAATTTTGTGACTACAGAACGTTTTTAGTATTGGAAAGAACACTTCCTTAAAGTTTCAGGTAATTATATCAAAAAACATGGGAGATAAAATTTTAATGGAATAGTCTTTTTTGCTTTTTTAGTTTTCGGCTTCCTTAAGGAATTTATTGTAGTCTTCAACTATAACCAAAAATTATTTTGAATTTTAAAAATCAGTAATAAGCAATCTTTAGCTTAGTTATAATAAAATCAAACATGGTGGCAAAATTTTTTTGGCAAATTTTCTCCAAGTTTTCAAAATTTCTTCCAGGTTTTTGAAATTACAGGCTTAAGGGTCTACTTATAATTTAAAATTAAGTTTAAGGAAACAATCATTAGATAACTTTTTACTCTCAATGTCAAACCCTGAAATTTTATCTTTTATGGCGGCATTCAGTTTATAATATAAACAGGACACAGTTCGCCACCCATCGTCGTTTATTTTTGAATAAAAAAATCTACTCAAGTTGATAAACTTTCAAGTTGCCTTGTTGCTGCAATCTTATAAGAAGTTTTTTTAAATGTTTTTTTAACTTAAGTGTTCTTATTTTTTAAGTTATTTTTTTATTTAATCATTTAGAAAAGTTTTGTTAGACATTTTTTTACTGTATCATATCTCAGAGAAATTAGGTTAAACCATTTTATTTAAAACAAAAACATTTTGTATTATATTTGATTGCCAAGTCAGTTTAAAGTTAAAGTTTTAACTTTTTTTAATAGATTTTTAAGTAGTCATAATAGATAAAGCTAAAAAAGCAACAATTTAAGAAACGTAAACTGATTTCAGAGATTCCACAATATATATTCTTTTATTTTTATGATAAGTTTTTTACTAACTTTCATCAGGTACTTTAAACAGTAGATAGACTACTTATCTTTCTGTTAGGTACCTATTTTTATTAGTTAGAAGTCAAATATGCACAAAGGGACACTTTTGCATAAAGTATCACTTATGCTTGTGGGGTCACTTTTGCACAAGTTGAATTTTTTTAAAAGTTTATTCTATTTTTTCTTTTATTTTATTTTATTAATTTTTTTTTTTGCTACCACTTGACCTCTAATCCTTACCCTTGGTTGGTAACTTTTTTTTTCGTTAATCTTATTAATACTTTTTTCTTTTGTTTAGTACTTTTTATTAGTTATTGTTTGTTTTTTATATCTACTATCACTGTTACCCCTAATCCTTACCCTCTGTTGATATTTTTTTCAATTTTTTTATTTAGTAAGTTATTTTTTTTTTTTTTTATTAGTTATTTTTTTTATCATTATTTTTACTATCACTGTTACCCCTTACCCTTCGGTTGGTAACTTATTTTTATTTCTTCTTTTTTATCTATTTTTATATATACTTTTTTTTTAATTTTTTTAATACTCTCGTGCAAAAATGACCCTTAGTGTGAAAGTGACCCTCAATGCAAAAGTGTCTTTGGGCAAAAGTGACCCTTTGTGCATATTTGATCCTTTGTGCAAAAGTGTCTTTGTGCATGTTTGACCCCTTCCCATTTTTATTATTACATTATTAATTGTTGTCCTTTTCAACAAGCTATTCTTAAAAGAGAGTTAGATTCTCATACACAATGTGTTTATTTTTTTACTTACGGGCATAGAGGGTAAATAATTTTTTTTACAATTTTTTTTACTGGAATTTGACAACTTAAGCTAAAAAAAAGTGATAAAATCTGGAATTTGAGAAATTTTGAAAAAACCTAGAATTTTGAACAAAAAATACTAAAAACCTGGAAACTTAAACAACTTTTACATCTTGAGTAGTAAAACTTTGATTTGACACAAAAAAATTATTGTATAGATATAATTTTTTTGTTTTCATTGAAGTTTTTTATTATTAAAGAACACATTTAAAGAAGCTTTACAATATCTTTTTAAAGAATTTCCTTAGAAAAATGCGAACTCTTGCAACAATTATAACTGATTCTGGTGCAGAGAAAGACCTTAAACTGGCAAATTAACTACTAAACTGAATTTTAGTCTTTACTGACTAATTTGAAACTTTTTAAATCTTATTGTTTTTTTATTTTCAGTTCTACTAAAACAATTTAATCAAGTGAAAGAATTGTTATGCATATGGGAAATAACCTTATTGACTGCTAAAATTCTTTTGTGCAATAAGCATAACTACATTGCATAGTAATTTCTACTGGATGACATAATGCATGACAGAAAAAAATATTTAAAAAAAATTTAAACAAACTTTAAAATATTTTAATAAAGATAATTTAAAAAAAATTTAGTTTTTTAAATAAATTAGTTTTTAGTTTTTAAAAAGTACTTAATTTTTAAAACCACAAAGACAAGACTGCAACACACGACGATCTTCAACAATTTCCGAGTATGTTACTGAAGCACTTGTTTTTATTAAAACTCAAAAGACAAGCTTAGTTGCAAGACAAGCTTAGTTTTTTCAAAACGAACTGCATATCTGTATAATGCGATTATGAATAGAGCCTAAACATTGAACTATCTAATTTTCAAAACTGCATTATGAAACTGACAATATCATAGACATTGAGCTACTGATAAGGGGGAAGTTTTAAAAAATTATTATGTACCCCAAAAAAAGGTGTCAAGTTGTGTTAAAAATTTGGTTAAGTTGGCTTACCTCTAAAGCTTGCTGCATAGCGACCCTTTAAAAAAAAATCTAATGTAAACTGCATGGGATAAAAAACTGCGACCTTCGAGTTTTTAGCTTAATGTTGTTTTACATGTTGAATTATTACAAACCATCACGACTAATATCTTAGACGGTTTGAAAAAAGTACCGCGGAGGTTTTTTTATTTTCGATAAGCTTAATCGTTTTTTGTAAATTATAGATTTTTTTTAATTCAACAAATGCTTTCGTTAAACTTTTTTCGAATCATTTTAAATTTTAAAAACATTGTTTTTGCAAAAATTTCCGCATGTAATGCAGCTTTAGGCTAAAAACTTGAAATTCGAATTTTTTAGCTCCGACAAAGTTTACATTAGGCTTGTTTTCCATTCAGGTCTGTGAGGCAAGTTTAAGAGCTAAGCCAACCCAAAATACATTTTGTACCTTTTAAACACAATTTGGAACATTTTTAAGGGATACTAGAAAACGAAATTCAAAAGCAAACAAAAATAACACATCCTCATACTATTAATGATTAGTTTGCAAAAATATAATTTTGGTATGCTATGCCTACTGAACACTGATTACTTAATAAACGTGTCATTGTATAAATTTTTAACTTTATTCAATTAACTTAGTAAACAATTGTAAATAAAAATGGTAAAACGACTTAGTTGGTTCAGTTTTTTCAACTTTTAAAAGTTATACAACGATCAGCCCGGTGAGCTCTAACAAAATCAAAACCGATCATAGCTTGTTTTTGAAACCATTGTTAGTGTTTATGCAGTTTTTAGTATGGTACCGTTTGGTGCTCATTGTATGACGATCAAATATCTCCTAAACCTCGTTAAAGATAATCTATCTTTTGAATAATTTGTTTTTTATGCCTTATTTTAAGCTATAATAAAAAAGTTGATTTAAATACTAAATAGAGTATCCATGAATACTCGAAACTTTGTTTTAAAATCTAAAGATTTACTTAAAACGACGATTTAAATTTATATATATATTTACTAAGTTTACTTTATTTTAAAATCTATGAAACTTTTTTAAAGCTTATAGAACCATGCAGCAGAGTTTTGTTCGGTTCTCTTTACAATTCACAACAGACATTGATATTTTTTATAACTTTCAGCAATCTTTTTAAAACAAAATCATATTCTTAAAATTTTAAGTTTTGGTAATTGTTGTTATTTTTACATTTAAAGGTAGTTTAGTTTTTAATCAACTAGGAACTGCAACAAGTTTTTATCTTTTATCAACGTAGAGAAATGAAAGATTATTATTCATTCTATTCAATACATTAAAATTACAATTTTGAAAACCATTAAACCATACTAATTAAACTAAATCAAGTCTAGAACCGGTTTTCCAAACTCATATTCATAAACGCCTCCTGGTTATAATTTTTAAAAATAACCGCCCCAACTGATTAGAAATCGTCCTTTTTCTAATTAATTACGCGTCTAAATTTTCGACACCTTACTTATTCACGGCCTCTGTTAGCCTAAATCGTCCCTAAAGTGGCGATATTCCTAAACTAAGTAAAGGAAACCTTGGTTTATGAAGAAGTTTTAAAGCTCATTATATAAATTCTAAGTTTTGATTTATATTTGTTATGCTTATTTTATACCTTTTTAGTAACTAATTAGTTTTTAAGTTTTACAGACTTTAGTTTTTAAGTCTTTTTAAATAATAAATATTTAAAAATACCTTTATAAAACTTAAACACTAGTACTAAAATATTTTTAAAAAACTTCTGTAAAAGTTTTATTATATTACTTGTAAATTTTTTACTAAATTCTGTTAGTATTTTACTAACTTTTTACTAATGATTTGCAAATTTAAGTTAAGCCTTAGTTTCACCATTTTCTTTTGTTTTAATATATATATTTTTTAAACTAAAAATCTTCAAAAAATTAAGACGTTGTTTTATAACAAAACTCTGAAAAAACTAGATTTGTAAATAATATAAAGGTAAATTAATGATAATGTTAACTTAATAAAGAAATTGTTATTATTAAATAAATAATTTCATTAAAAAAAAACAGATTTTTAGTAAAATAGTCTTTAATATTTTAGATTAAATTTAATCATAAAAAAAAATTTTTATTGCTTTTGTAAATTGTTTGAATTTGCCTTGTGTAGTTTCAAGCTTTTAAATAAATTTTAGTTTTAACAGTCTTAATCTAAATAAAACGTTTTTAAAAACAAACTTAAAATGTTTTTGCAACAAATATTAATTTTTTTTAATTTTTCAATTAAAGATTTTTAGACAATTTTTTAGGGATGTAGAATTAAATAGAATAAAAGCTTGTCCTTTTGTTTTACAATAGTTGACATACATTACAATGCATTTCAATAAATCTAAAAAACATAACTTTTTAAATTAAAACTCGCGTTTATTTAGTTTTTGTTCTGTGAACATATTGCATAGCAACATTTAAAATCTTGCTCAAAATTTGATAGTATAGTAGGCTTGTCATAGTTAGACATAATTTGAATGGACTTGCCTAATTGTTGTAACTGGTCTTGTTTCTTACACTCATTTAGTCGTTCATGCACCTACTTTTAACAAAAATTAGCTGAAAAATGAAAGTTTTAGAGCCGCAAGACTTTAAAAAGCATAACTTATGAAGTACTAGCTTTGAAAACAAGATCTCTGCTAATCTAATGTTCATTTGTAAATGGTAACCACCTTTAACACAACATCATTAAGTTTTATAAGATTGTGGGTAACTATTTAGAATTGTTAAAGTTTTAATTATAGATATGGTAATGGTATTTAATTTTATAAAACTTTTTTTTACAGCTGTTTATAACTATTTAAATAAAAACTACCTTATTTTTAATGAGCTCTTAACTTTGTTAGCTTTACTCTTAACACTTTAACAAATTTTAAGTTGTTTTTTAATATTTTATACAAAAGCTACCTTATATTTATTATACTCTTAACTTCGTTGAAATTATTTAGTATAAATGTTTTATTATATGGTATTTAACTTTAAAAAAAAGAAGATAACATTAATAAGCTATCTAAAATAACAAAACATTTGATATGTTATAGTTTATTAAACGAAAAAAGACGCTCAAAATATTTGGTCCAAGAACCTGGTGCTCGAAAAAACCCTTCGGTTATCGAGTCGTAACCGCGGATACCTTAATGTCTTGTCCAGGACCGTTGTTACTAATTTTTACATTTTAAATATGGTTAGTAGACTAAAATTTTATAATTTTATACATTGTAAAATTCAAGTATGCTAATAATTAAAAAAATACTAACGGTTAGTTCTTGGTTCGACTAATAATAATTTTTTTGTGATTGTTGAATTTAGTACTATGTTAAATCATACGCCACAGCTAAATTTCTTTTTAAGGTACAATTTACTATTGGATAAAAATAAATAATATGCTTAATAAAACACCAAAAATAATTTATGGGTGTACTAAACACTGAAGGATAATTCTCACTTTCAACCTTGAAAACTTTCTAGTATAAAATTTTCACCCAATAAAGTTAATAACTTGTAAAATGTTTAATTTCATTTAAGTGTGGCCTGATGGCAGCTTTGGAACCTCTCTGAGTTAAACTTGTAAGACCGAAACCTAGTGGTGTACACACATACAAAATCAACAGTAAATTTATTTCTCATGACTTACAAAGTTGCCACACATTCACTATAACTTAGACATATCAGTTATTTTTCTTTGGATTTTTTGAAAATTTAGTCTTTAATAAATTAAACATTATTTTAAGTTTACAAGGTTTTAAATTTTTGATGTTTTGTTTTTGTCTACTGTTTAATTTTTGTTTATTTACATAGCTGATTTTGATAATTTTTAAAAATATTACACATTGAAGCTAGCTGTAATTGAATATAACAGATTTTTACATACTGTTTTGTAGAAATAAAATGTTTATGCATATGTTTATAGTCATGCTCTTAGTCAAGAGTTCGGAAACTATGACCCACACGCTCAACATTGTCCTGGACATGACGTTGAAAAGAATCCAAGTGGTGTACAACCCAATAACCAAAAGTTTTTTTTGTGCACCAGGTCCTTAGACTAAATATATTGAACACTTTTTTTTGTTGCTCAATAAACAATTACACGCAACATGAGGCTGATGAAGGATTAAAAGTACTGCCAACGAGCGTTTCATTTAATTGAAATGAAGCCCATGAAAGGAACAACATGTGGTCCGAGAATGAGTATGTGTCTCTCAAAAGAGAATATTTGAAACTTACACTAAATATTCTAAGGTTTGAAGTGAACAGCAAAAAAAAGATCTTTGGTTAAGTTTACACAATTATGTAAGCTTACACTAGATATAGTTAAACTAGATACTATTGGTAAACTATTGAAAGTAAAAACTGAAACTACAACTGACCCACAAATATTTTAATCTTTAAATTTGGCTTGCAGCTACCAAAAGCCTGTAGTCCTCAGTCCCCTGCTCTCAGTAATTAAAAATAAAGTTCAGTAGCCTGCTGTTCACCATGCACTTTGAACACAGCACAAAAGTGTGTACTCAAGAAATCCTGGTCTTTATGATCTATTGGTCTTAATTATTGCAGACATGAAACTTTGCTAGATGCAGCTAACTATGCTAAAGAGACATAGGAGAAAGTTACTGATGGTAGTACTAAAAATACTTTTTTGAAAGCATACATTTTAACTCAAGTTCAAATAGTGCTGTCATAGAGACCTTTGATAACAATGAATATTAAATCTTTTTAAGAATTTTAAAACTACTGCAACACACCAAGATATTGATGATTTATTAGGCATTTATGATGAAAACAGTCAAATGTTCCAAGACGAAATATTATAAGAAGCAAATTTTTTTCAAAGTACAGCAAGCAGTAAAAAAAAGAGAATGATAAGTGTTTAACAGTGGTTCTCAGAATTATAAAAACTGTTTGTAGTGGATCACTGACAAAAATCTGCACTGTAATTCACTTAAATTTATTTAGGTAGATAATTTAAACTTTTTTACTTATAAAAACTTTTTTTTAAACAATTTTAAATGTTTAGTAGTAAAATTTCGATTTGACTCCAAAAGTCTATTATATAGATAATTTATTTTTGTCATCATCAACATTTTTAATTATTAAAAAACATATTTAAAGTAGCTTTAGAGTATCTTTTCAATGTTTCTATACTATTTAACACACCTTAAACTTAACTTTAAACTAAAAATAAACCTAAAAATTTGTACTTTTCAAAACCTGGAGGAAATTTTAAAAACCAGGAGAAATTTGCCAAACACATTTAGCAACATTATAGTTTATTGAAAAGACATCAGTATTTGCAAAAGTCAAACAAGCAAGGTTATTAACTAGCTACCTTTGAAAAAAAAACTTGTTATGCATTATTTAAACATACTTTTTCACCTTTAAAAGTTTTTTCTTTGCGCACTAAGATATATTATATGCATGCCCAGTAATGTTTACAATGCACAATTGCTTAATAATTGTTCTACTTAAAACTCAAGAGCTTTTTTGTTTTTAATTAACTCAGGCTGAATCAGGTTAGTTTTTATCATTTAAAATGGATTTTTTTTATGATTTCATGATATTCAGCTTCTAGATTAGGGTTCTGTGAACTTTGTCCACATTTAAAACTTAGTTTCAGGGTTGCCACACACTCAGGGAACTCAGGGAATCTCAGGGAATTTTCAAACTGTAGAAAATCTCAGGGAATCTCAGGGAAACTCAGGGAATTTCGGCATTTTTCTTTTAACTCAGGGAAGTTTTGATTTTTTCTCTTAATTTCAGTAAAGTTTTTGAAAATCTCAGGGAAATTTTTTTCTAGATCTAGAATGAGGTTTAGTTAATCCAGTTTCAATATTTTGTTCAAAAGTAGTAACTTTTGTTATTTAAGTGGTTATTTAGAGTTTTTTTAGCCTTGCGGCTAGTTCTTCAATATTCTTAGTATTAACATTGTAGTTTTTTTAAGTTTTAAATTTATATTTACTTAAGTAAAATCAAACAGTTTAGAGAAATGAAAGTTGTTGTTAACTGTTCGTTGAAATTTAACAGTCTGATTTAGAAGCAATGAAAGAATTATTAGCAAGAGGAATAGCTGCTAAGGACAACGCAAATAAACTTGAAAATAAAATTAAAACTATTGATTTAGAAATTGCATACTTAAAAAAACAGTATTAAGATTTTTTTATTAGGTAATGTGAAATTGTTTTAAAATCAAAATTATGTTTTCACTTATTTAAAATAGATTGTGTATGAACCCCTATAAGACATTAAAAAAATTTTAATTATAGATTATTTTGTATCAGTTGTTAGGTATTAAGTTGTACTTTGATATGAGATATGAGATATTTCTTTAGCTATTTCTTTAAACTTTCTTTTTGCAGGTTTTTTTACAATAATGTTAAGCTTTTAAGTTTTATTTACTGCATTCAGAACAGTTGCTAGGAAAGACATACAAGTCATAATGAAGTTATTATGTATGCATTGAAGTGAGTTCTTCATGTGAAATTATTATTATTATAGTATAATTAAATTTTGTCAATTAAAATGTCAAACAAATTAAACTTTATTCTTTTATGTAGAAAGTTAACTAACAAGTTTACACAAAGTTGTGCAAAAATTTAGTTTTTAATTTTTAATTGGTTTAAACCTTTTAAGATTGAGTTTTTGAAAACAGTTTTTTTCATAAATTTAATGCAGAAGCATACACATACAACCTTCCTTTTATTATTAAAGAAGAAAAATGAGAATGAGGTATTAATAATTTGTGTTAGAAGAGAAAAAGTTTTTTTAAGATTTGAAAAATACTCAGGGAAACTCAGGGAAATTTAAGGCTACTCAGGGAAATTTTTGGTCACTCAGGGAAGATTTTTTGGCTCAAAGAGTGGCAACCCTGTAGTTTATAACAATGTTTTGCTTAAAACAGTTGTTTTTGACTTTTAGTGAAATCTTTTTAAATTAGTCTCTCCAGGAAATCTTAAACCAGAAGTATAGCTAGCCTTTTATAAAATATAGGCAAATTTTTTTAGAAGAAGTTGCTTGCAGGCAACACTTAAAAAATATTCTTCTAAGGAAGCAGTTGTTTAAATCAATTGAAGTGATTAATAAGAAAATACAATTTTAATCAACAATAAAATAAACAATGAAAAGCACTAGTAATTACTAAATATCAAACTGAATACCTAGTTATATGATTTTACTACACAAACTTTTAAAAGTAGTTTAGGCTACCATTTGCTAAACCCTGTTTCACCTGTACAACATGAAAATAGAACATTTAGTTGGCCTAATCACTTTTTCTCCATGACTTTAAAAGTCAGTCTAATAGTAAAGATGTTTTTACTTTATATGATACTTAAACATAAGACAGTTATTTATTTTTTGTTTGATATTTTTGTAAGCTTTACTGTACAGTTTTCCAAAAGCTTTGTTCTTTTTGTCCATTTTTGAAAAGCTTTTTATTATATTCCTCTTTTATAAGTTTTTTTAGGGTACTTATCAATGAAGATTTTTTTTCAAGCAACTTGTGAAGTTTTTAGTATAGTTGTTTTAAATAAATTAGAGCATTTTAATATTTTTATAATAAAAAGTAACCTTTTTCTTATTTATATGTATCGATGTTTCAACTTAAAAAAATTTCATAATTTTATGAAGAATAATTAAATGCTTATAACGATCATAGAATTTTCTAAATAAATAAAAATGAGTTGTTTATTATATTTATAAGTAAAAAATATGAGATGAAAATATTACTATATTCCTCTTTTATAAGTTTTTTTAAGGTACTTATCAATAAAGTATTTTTTTAGAGCAACTTATAGAAGTTTTTAATATAGTTATTTTAAATAAATTAAAGCATTTCAATGTTTTCATAATAAAAAGTAACCTTTTTCTCATTTATATGTATCAATGTTTCAACTTAAAAGAATTTCAAAATTTTATAAAGAATAGTTAAATGCTTATAAAGATCATAGCATTTTCTAAATAAATAAAAATGAGGTGTTTATTCTAAGTAAAAAGTTATGAGATAAAAATATTACTATAACAACTAGAGTGAGAAAGTATGAAAATGAATGTTTAAAAACTGCAGAAGGTAGTTTTTTTGATAAAAAAATAGTTATTCTTCACTATTTAACTCCAGCTTCTTTAATAAAATACATATTTAACTTCCCAACTTTAATCTCTTTTATCTTAAAAAGTTACTTATTTTTTTAAGTAGTAACAAGCAACTTGTAGATTCTCTAGTAGTCAATAAATTAAGTCTTTGTTAAAAAAAATTGTTTTTTCCCTTGTTTGGCTAGGCCATACTTTTACACTGTTTGAGTTTTTAGTGTATACTATTTAGGTTTAAAAGATATCTGAATATAATTACTTGATAACTACTTTGTAAGAAAAACTCGTTTTTGAACCTAGCTTCATTTTCATAACTATTTCTCTAGTTCGGTAATTAAATTGTAGCTATATAAAACTAACAACATTTGCACAGTTAACAGTGAAAAAAGTATATTAGTTAAAAAAAGTACTGTACAAGTTGTTGTTGTTGTTGTTGTTGTTGTTGTTGTATATTTCAACAAACTTGTTTTGTTAGGATCAATATTAATTAAATATTAGCAAGTAAATTTTTAAATAACTACACTGTATTTATTTATTTTTAACAATTCTAATTAATAACATATCTCTATTGTTTATTACTGTTTTCAGATGTACAACTGAACGTAATCAATTTGTTAAGATAAGAAAATGGCTTTATACAAAACAACATCTCCTGAATCCTTGCTGTGCTCAGATTTCAATTGTCATCTTTCCACCAAGGACATGAATTACATCTTTTCTCATCTTCCATCACATTCAGTAATACCTCACCAAGTTCACACAAGCAAGCCTTTCAGCTTTTCCGAAGTAATTTCAACTCCACCTCTCTGTGCCGTGTCTCATGGCAGCATTAAAAGACCTCCAAAGACAATTTTTTCTAATTCTTCTCCAATGAGCTACAAGACCTCGCCAGCTTATACCGAGTTTGTAAATTATGACAAGACCAGTTTTGTTGAAAAGTCTTTCATCACCAAACCGCCTGCCAACTATCACATTGAAGTTGCTACGTTGTTTGGGTTGTCAGACAAAAGTGAACTTGAATGTAAATTTACTAATGCACCTACAAACAAGACTAGTAATACAAAAAAAGACAATATTAGAAACTTATCAAGAACCTTGAAAACTATAAGTCATGCTGCTGTTTATAATAAAGGAAAGAAAGTTTCTAAAAGACCAAAGTTTTTATGTAATAGAAAAACTATAGCAGAACAAGATCTACTATTAAGCGTAAACAGGTTTTTGAAGTCATGTAGAATAAAAGATGAATCTTTTTCTGTTTCAAGTTAGCTTAAATTTTGTTATTATTTTGATGATATTGAATAAAATTATAAACTATAAATTTTTTGTTTTAAATAATACTGACAATTTATTGTTTAATACATCTAACTTATAATCAAATATAATTTAGGAATTAATATGCTTTTACAGTTAAAATTTGTTTTAAATTTAAATTTCAAAATAGTTTATATATTTTCCAAGTAAAAAAGCTTTTATAGAAAAATATTACTAAATACTATAGTGTATTATTATAGATAACTAAACAAAAAACAGTTTTATAAGTAATTGTTTTAAAAGAAATAACTTTATCTAATGTGTGTTTACAAAAAGTACTACTGTAAAAAAGTTAATTAGCTTCAGTGCTTAGTTATATTTTATGCAAATTGTGAAATGTTTTTTATTAAGAGCTTGTGTAAAAAGTATTTTTTTATTTAATATTTTTATACTTTATAAATTATTATATTTTTGTACTTAACTTTTTTATGCAAAAAAAAAAAGGGTCAAAATTGTTAAATATATAGTTTAAAAATACTTCAAATAAGTTTATACTAGCTTAATGATAAAAAAATGTTCATATGCTGTATTTTTTTTTCACGCACTTTGAATTTATTTGATAAATTTTAATTTTGTTAAAAACTGTTTTTATTAGTTGTTGAATTATAAGTTTTTTTTTATTAAAAAATGGTTTGATTTTTATTTGGTACTTTTAAACAGTTTTGGCACCGTTCCATCACATTTTTTAATAAGATAATTTTTGTTCAAGATACTGTTTTATAACATAAGAAAAATAGTCATATTTTGTTTAGTCATTCACAAATTAAAAAATATATATCTAAAATTTTTATTTTATACTGTGACATTGTAAAGTTAAATTACTTGATTTAAAATTAAGATTAAATAAATTTACATCTTTAGAATAAGTGCTTAGACTTGAACCAAAAAAAAAAAACTAAATTTGTTGTAAATTAAAAGTAATCAGTATTTTTATAATTTGTAATTATCATGTTATAGTCAGCTGTACTTTACTAATCATAAGTTATTAAAAAAACATTTTCCTTATTAAAAAAGATGTTTTTTTGTATAATTATTCAATGTTTCATAACTAGAAATTAGGTAGTTTTAAACTCAAAGATAGTTTTTTTCAAAATAAATATTTTCATAGAACCCGACCTGTCGAACGAAGTTGGCAGTGAAACACACAGATACCTAACAAACATCATGACGTTGATGAATGAGAACTTTGCAAACAAATTAGCCAAAGAGCAAGGCTTAACAGAATTCGCAGATGCAAAGTCTCTTTTGCACAAGTCTAGAAACCTAAACAATGGAAGCCTAAATATGTCTTTACCGCCCTCTAATGTCAACATAATTTCTGTTGACTCTTGTCAAAACCAAAAAAACAATCCTAACAACAGCAATAATAGCAAGGATCATTTTGTAATCATTCATGTTCCTAATAACACAAAGCAGAATTTAAATAACTTAAAAAGTAAGTTTGTTGATATACATATTAATACTTATTCAATGAAAAACTAAACTTTAGAAAATATAAAGTATTTATTGTATTTAAACAATTTCAGACTTAGATTATACAGTTAGTAAAAAATAAATATGAAACTTTTAACCTTTGTGAATGACAAATTCGTTGATATACAGTCTGTAAAAATAATATTAAACTTTTTATGTTATTCTATTTGTAAAAAAGTACATTGTTTAAAATCATACATTTAAAAAGTAAAAATGTAGCATATGCAGTTTTAGATCACTTATTGACTAGATATTAAAATATATTATTTTAGAAATTTAAATTTACTTTTGTTAAGCAGATGCCGACCAGTCTCCCTGCGATGATAGTGTTATCGATTTAGATGAAATGGACATAGATGATAACTTTTGCGAGTATGTTGATTGTATATTTTTTATTTAAAAGTATAGCTACCAATTCAAACAAACAACACGAAAAATACATAAACTTATTAGTATTAAAAAACAATTTATTTTTACTTTTGCATCATATTTAGTTTGTTATTTATATTTAAAAATAAGTTTTAAAAGTTTACCAGGTAAAAATAAAAAAGTTGAGAAATTGTTTAAAATATTTATTTTAGTTAGTTTTTCTAATAAGTTGACATCCATGAGTAATGAGTTTTAAGTGTCTAGGTTAATAGTTGATTTATAAACTGCTGCTTAAATTATTGTTAAGAAAATCCTCAACAAATATTTTTTGAACTTTATACACAATATCGTTAGAAAAATAGTCCAATAAGATAAAAAAACAACTAGCTTCATTTGTTTAGTGCTTCTTTGTTTTTAATAATAAAAGTATTGATTTGATTAATGCTCAGTTTTATGGTACTATATTGGGTAATTTTTACTTCAATATAACTATTTTTTAATTTCAAATTATATTTTTTATAAAGAGTGTGTTAACTTAAAAATTTACTGTATAGAAAGTAGTTAGGAAAATTAAAAATAAATTGTATGCCATCATATTAGATTTTTAAATAAACTTCAAAGTTCATAAAGTTTTTTTTTTCATTTTGATTAAGGATATTAGGTTCACTAAAAAACTTATAGCTGCTCAGCTATCATAATGACATTTTATTGTAAAATTTCTAAAAGGTTTTACCAAAATTTACACCAAAAAGTAAATTGCTCGTTATCTAACAACACTAACTGAATTAATTAATTTTTCTGAGTAAAAGGTTAAACAGTGTAAGTCTTGTACATTATGGGTTAAGCTATTAAGTATTTTTTTCAATTTTTTTTATTTTTTCAAAATAGTTACTGCGGATAGGCACTAGATGGTTCACATTACTTGTATAATGTATACTAAGTGTTGATTAGTTTATTGTATAGGGAAAACTTAAGTGTTTGCAAAATGAGTAGCTGTTTTCTAAATTTTATTACTTGTATAATAATTGATCCTTCGTAAATTTGATTGAAACTTAAAGCTACAACCTTTTATGTTTAGCAAGTATTTAAAGTTTGAACAGTACTTTTAACTAATCAATTTACATCAGTATGTAACATGTATTACAATAATGCTTAGTTATGAGTTATAGTTATGGTTTCTTTAGTGCATAAGTGTATTTGTTAAGTACAAGATACTAAATTGATTAGTTTTTTTTTTCAGCAGAGATATAATCGTAATTTTTTAAACATAAGTATATACGCTTTTAACTTTCTTTTTAAACAAACACCCAGCTATTTAAGTTAGAATTTAAATGCTAAAAGTAAAACTTCAAGAAAATTTTAGAAACATAAGAAAAAAAGTTGATTTTTAGGTTTTAAATTTTTATTTTAAACTTAATATGTATATATATAGAGTATATTATAAACAATTTTTGTATAAAATATGAAAAAAAATTGTACTTGATTTACAAACTATATATGACATTTTACAGTTTCCAAATAATTTACTTATTTTTTTACAAGTATTTATACTTGTACTGCAAATAAAAAGCCATATACAGTAACAAATTAAGTATAAAAAACTATTTTTAAATTAAATTATTTGTTAATTTATAGTTGTTAAAGAGTATATTGATTTTTTCTTACAGATTTATAATAATTATAATGTTAGATAATATATATATTATCAACTTAAATAATATAATTGTTTTTAGAATGGGTGAATACGGTGTCAAGCAACCTGATCTGAACTATTCTGAAAATCACAGCTGTAAGTTTAAATTTTGTTTAAAAAGAACTGTATTTATGATTTTAAATGAACTTTAAAAAATAAAAACGTTTTGAACGACTTTAATAATAATAAGTTTCCAAGTATTTATATTAACTAAAAGATAGGTGTGTAGATAATAAATAAACCGTTAATTAGTACAGATAAATAAAATTAGTTTCTAATTCGATATCGTCTACAAACACTCATCAAAAATTTAAGTGCACGTGAATCCAACAAAGTAAAAGCTGTTGTTTTTAACCATAAAGTACCAACAATACCACCGCCAAAGTACTAACCGTATCACAATGCAATTAGCAACAAGCGCCGCTCGAAACTCGCTGTTGCGCACTGAGAAGTCGCTTTGAAGCGGCCCACAAGTCGCGATCGAAACCGAGTTGCGTCGTGTGAAGCCGAGAGAGCTCTCGTAAGTCGCCTTTGATGTCGCCGCCGCTTTGTTGCTCGCGCGCTCTCCAATTGATGTATTATTAATGGCGCACCGAAGCCGGCGCTTTGGCGAGGGAAGCTCGGACGGCTTCAATGGGATTTCGTGGCGCTTTGATCGATTTCCACTTTCATCTCCCATCTGCAGCTTTTGCAACTTGTCTTTGATATTCGGCCCGCGCTCACGGCGCTGTAATTGGTTAAACGGTTTAGACGCTAACAGACGTGTCCAAGTTGTTCTTTTTATACTATCTCGTGAGGTAAAGTTGAAATTTCGTTGAAAAAATTAGAACAGTATGAATAAAACTATGACAGCATAAGTTCAGCTGGATGTTTCTGCTGAAGAATACCTAATAAATTAATACTTTACTACTTTGTAAGCATACAAGTTGCATTAATAAGTTATTTAAACTAAGCTACTTAATTGCTTTTAATTTTGTCCGTACAAATAAAAGAAGATAAAGTAGCATATTTAAAAATATTATAAACGTTTCAACAGTAATTATATTTTACTTTATCAATCAATTTGCAGTGTCGACCGAAGTGGAGTGCTTCTACTGCCCTCAGAAGTTTGCCCACAAGGAGGACAGGGCCCAACACATGACCACCCACCTGTCCTCACATCAAATATAACTATAGTACAGGGTTGCCAAAAATCTGGAAATACCTGGAATTATGGAAATTTTGAAAAAATCCTTGAATTTTGAACAAAAATCAATGAAAGTCTAAAGTTTTAAACAATTTTCACATGTAAAATTACGAAACTTGGAGTAGATACGAAAAATCTATCATTTAAATAGCTTTTTTTGTTATATTTAGATTTTTTTATTACAGAACACATTTAAATTAGCATTACAGTATCTTTTCAATAATGTTATACCTTTTAAAACTTTAATCTTAATTTTATTTTACAAATAGACTAGAAAACTTAAACGTTCAAAAACCTGGAAAAAATTTTCAAAAAACTTTTGGCAATCCTGTATAGTATTTCCTGCCTACATTTGTTCTATTTATCGTGTTTATTGTTGGTGCTAATATCATGTTTCGTCGGGCTATTTGTGTTCAGATTATTAGTTTCAATTATGTTGTGTGTGTTTTGATTGGTTACTTCAAATTATGAACTCGGACACGCATTCATAACCACATTTTGTTGCCTAAGTGTTTATCAATGGATTTTTAAAGCGGTACAAAACTGTTTATACACGATTAATTAATAAGTTTGTCATTAGAATACTTTTTATAACTGTCTTAATTGATTATTAGTTCATATAAATGAAATTGCTCGGATTTTTCGCTTTATTTTATTGCTAAACTTTAAAAGTTTTGATACTAAATTCAAAATGACCCACTGGAATTCTTGCCAACTGTTTTTTTAAAGTTTTTGTGCTTTTTTTTTTTTAAACTTAAACCGACTGAACTAATACGAGTTTTGTAAAATTACTAAAAAACCATTTTATAGTCCGGCCTTTACTTTGACTAACTGTTTTTTTTTGCCTGATAACATTATTTTATGTTTGCAATCGTATTAGCAAAATAAAATATTATTTATATCAATTTACTGAAGTAAAAATTTATTAATCTAACACAGATTTAAAAAATATTATGTAAAAAGTTATAGTAAATTATTTTTAGTTGTACCTTACTGCTTCTTAATAAATTTAAAAAATTTAAACTAAGATTTGGTATTAGTTTTAAACGATGTTAAATCTGTTTTAGATTTTGTAAAGAAACTTAAGAAAAAACTAAGTTTTTAGCAAGTTGAGTTTAAATGTATAGTTTGATTATAGCTGAAAAACAATACATCAGTCTCGGTCTATTTATGATAGTTAAATGTCTCAGTTGTTTTAAGTCAACAATAAATTAAAATTTAGTTAAACAGTTTGCAAAGTAAAGTTAAACATACTGTAATGAAATTTTAAGTGTTTTTGTTTAACAAACAGTTGATAAAACAATTATCTTTAACCTCGTAAAAGTTTTGTATAAAGTTTGATAGTTTTAGGATATTTTTTAGGCTTCAGAGTTACTACTTTTATATCGAGTTTACTAACAGGATTGATTGAAAAAAAAAAACGTTTTATGATTTAAACTTTTTAATATCAAATAAAAAATAATTTCATCTTCAAGAAGTTTATCAACCATTTTTATCTTTAAAATTATAATAAAAATGTTGTATCAATATGAAATAAATTATTAATCGCTAAAAAATAGTTTTGAAAATAGTGATCTGAAAATATAAAACCTACTAAAATAAGATTATTTTTATAGTAATTTGTTTAATCAGTATTTTCTAAAAAATCTTTCACAATAATCTCCTAGCACAGTGTTTCTGAACCTTTTTCTAGTGACGGAACCCTTTTCCAAAGTTCAACTTTTCCGCGGAACCCTTAATTTTAATTTTACATAAAATGTTTAACTAAATAAATGTTCTTTTTTAAATTTCGAAAGGTTTCGCGGAACCCCTGAGAGGCGTCGCGGAACCCCATTTCAGAAGCACTGTCCTAGTATACTTTTTTGCACCTCATAAACTGTCCAAAGTATATAACAAGTTTTAATCTGGTACTTGTAGTGCGAGTATTCAAACTTTGACAACGACTAAAGATAAAACTTGTTTTTATAGATGTGTGTATTCTTTTAATCAACAACAATTTTTCTGTTAATAAGAACAGTTAAAGATTATTTCAACGTTATGAATTAATTTGAATTAAGTCACATATAGATTTTTTGACTAATAAGTCAAGTATATATTCATACTTATTAAATTATGAAATAATTTTTTTCTAACATTCTGTCTGAACAAGTAGTTAAAGTATCTTTGGTAAAAAGCTTAAGAATAACAAACAGTAATTAAGAAACACTTTAAAAATCTTCTACAAAAATTTTAACTTCACAGGATTGGTAAAGTTTTTGTATTAATTCAAACACGGTTTAGTAGCGAAAAAAAAAAAAAAAAACAAGTGAATACTATAACTAAGGAGATTAAGTAAATACTCAAACAACCTTTTCATGCGACATCCATTTCTATGACTAAGAGTTTAGTTCTTTTTCTAGGTTATCAAGCGAGGCACGCAGTATTTTCTTGGATGTTTCAGCCTATTATTTTAGCAGAGATATCTTGTAATCATCAAAATTTGGATGAATAATGTAAGAGACCTTCTATTGCAACTTAGAATACAAAAAAGTCCACTAGATTCAAAATAGGCATTATAGAAGACTATATCTTTTTATTGAAAAATCTACGAAATTATTTTTTTATATTTTTGAGGTTTTGGATGGTGCTTTTATATTGTTGTAGTGTAAAAAGCTGGTCTTTAAATGTATTTCTATCTTACCTAAAACTAGAGACAAAATAAACTTAGTCTAGATATTTCAACTAATTTAAACCCTCTGTAGAACGAAAACAAAACATTACGCGCCTCTGGCTTACACCATGAGTTAAAACAACTTTTTTGTCGGCGGGAGATTTTTCTCATGGATATATCAATTGCTACTGAAAATTTTGCGTCTTTTATTTCTATTTGAAAACAGAAACTCTAATTGTGAGTATTATTTGTAAAAAAAATGATGTCTCGCTCTGCCAGCCAATTTTCGAATCTTTAAGGCAAACATTTACCTTGTCTAATTTTTTTTTCTTATAATGGAAAAGTGTGCGGCAGAATTTCTTTTATATCTTTTAGGGAAACAGTTTAATATTATTATTGATGAATTCCTTAATTGAGGTCTTACTCACAAAGAATATTAATCCATCAATATTTATAAATCTATTTGGAGCCTTTTTTATCCTTTCATGGACAGCTTTAGTTATATTGTTTATGGTTATCAAAATTTTTTGATCCGGTAGATCACTGATCAAAATAAATCAAACTATATTTTAGTTTTTCATACAAAACTTAAAACTTATGTGTTACAATATACATTCGTTAAGATATTTTAAACCTTTATTAGCTTGAAAGTATATAAAACTTTATGAGTTAATAATAGCGTATTAAAATTATTCTACAGTACTTAAAAACTAATAAATAAAATTAAGGTCATGTACTGAAACCATTAATAATAAATAGGAATTCAACAATAATAATGGTGCACTTGTTCTGGGAAAACTGTATCCGTGAATAAAACTTGATAACGGAAATGTATTTTTGACACCAGATCCTTAGACAAAACATTTTGAGCTTTTTTTGTCGTTCAATAAAAAATAGCAGCTGAAACCGGCCATACTTTGCGTTCTCACAGAATTTGTGAAAAAACAAACAAACACAAAAAAAAAAACAGTGTAAGGTGAAATTGAAAAGTTTAATAAAAAAAAAAAACTAATAAGTTACAATAAAAAAAATCATAACAAAATTATTTAAGTTGAAATAAAAAAATTAAACAGTTTTATTGTGGTCGTATCATTTAGCAGACACGGTAAACGGCTGTCTACATGAAATTAAAAGGCTTAAAACTATCACAAACTCTTCCAGAGTGTCAATCTATATAATAATACTAAATTTTTTGTTTATTTGGTAAATTAGACTAAAGGCTTAAACCTTGAACAAAGGCTCGTATAGAATTTTGCACTTTCGTTTTAACACAAGTATAGTAAAGAGTTTTTTTACAAGTTTAAGTCAATGTAAAGTGTGTAAATGTTTTACCTTGATAAAATTAAAACATAGTTTTAAATAAGTTTTTAGCATCTGTTGACATTAAAAGTATACTTCAACGACAGTTTTTGAATCAAACATACATAACACTGGTTTTTGGATTAAAATTTTTACTTAAGGCATTAAATAAACTGTAATAATAAACTGTAAAATAAACTGCAATCGTTCGAAGATCAAAACCAACTGGTCAACAAATATATAAATAAAATAATATTTTTTACGTATGTTTTATCAACATTTTAAATAGTTATAATGTAGAAAAACTAGATATATTTATCTTCGACAAACTTTTTACTAATATATACGTTTGAATATACTTCCTAAATTTGTTACAGAAGAAATCCTTCGGCTGAAGTTTAACAAGCAACTTTATTTCCAATAAGTTCTGCTTTCTAATCTTACTTTGTATATAGTTTATAAGTGGAATTACATGTTATTTGTCTCAATACTTAAAAGTTTTATCTTTATCACTAGCACAAGCGTAATTTTATGTAATAAATACAATATACATCAAGGGAACACTTATAAAGACAAATTCATGATGAATGGCATGCTCCTTTTGTAGATAAGGATCGGTCAGCTTGTGGTAATTTGACAAATAAATGTTGGTTAAAAAACAACTAAAAAAATGTCTTCATTCTTAGAATAAAATAACTTAGCAAGATATCATTCGTTTATCAAAATATTTTTAGTTTTGCTTATTAAAATAGAGTATTGTTCATTTATCGAATGTATTACATTTATAGAAGAAGTAATCCCAAACTTTTAAAGACAGTGAAATACGTAGTTTGTACAAAGTATTAATGTAATATAAAAATTGTTTAGATTATTTACTAAAAGCTAAAAATTAAAATTAACTTAAACTGATAGATATTAAATTTTACTGTAAAATTGTAAACTTAAAGTTTTCCTGTTAAAATAAGGTAATCCTAGTTTTTACAACCTTTTTAATTTAAGTATCACAATTATGATTCGTGTATTTTGTTATAAAATAAAACAGTTTTTTATCTGAAAAATTAGTTTCATTTATCGTAACCGAATCATTTTTTTTAAGTATAAAACTATAGTAACTTTTTTTAAAATTAACCATGTTTTTTTTTGCCTTTTGAATAATCTTTAGGTGTTCTGCTTAATTTAAGTTAAGTTTTAATAGAGTATAATTGTTCTTTGTTCTATAGAAAAACTATTTTTTTTAAACCATAAAAGTTTGTACTACACTTTTGAGTCACATCAATAGCAGTATGATTTCAACTTTAAATAATCAAATTAATTTTACATTATTATTTAAAGAATTTAGTCTTTAAAAAGGTTTAATTTACCTACACTTAAATCAAATTGAAACAACTTGATCACTGCTTGACAAACTTAAATAATAATGTCTTGTAAATTTAAATTTATACTAAATTTTTATGTTTCTATTTAAGCTCAAAGTTTTGACATTATATGATTGAGCAATTAATCTAAAAAATTTAAACATAACATTTAAAGTGTTAAATTCTAGTAGTATCAATTTGAAATTTCATATCTAAGTTAAAATATTTTGCCAAAATGGTTGTTCTAAGAATATAATAACTAAAATTATTTCATAACAAGACTTTAAACTATCCAACATATAATAGACAAGCTAACTCTAGTTCTAATATTTTTTATAACTCCAAAATAACTTTTATAGTGTATCTATATTCTATAGCCCATGTTTTACTCTTTTATAAATGACATTGTTTCATGAACCTTATATCTATATATAGCATTTTTCATTAAGACTAGTATTAATTCTGAGAAACACGAAAACGTTATTTAAGATTTTTGTTAACCAACAATTTAAAAATTTTCATAGATAATCTTCAAAAATTTTAAAGATAGTTTATGTTTCTTAAATTTGTCAGTTAAATGCATTAAATGTCATTAATTCAATACAACTAAACAGGTCTTAAAATGGTCATTTTGTATTCAAAAGAAGTTAGTCCTCTGCGAATGAAAAAAGCTATAAGGAAGTACAAAAGGACTAAAAAGTTTCTTGAAAAATGTAATGATAACATTCAGAAGATCTGTGATGAAGCGTCTGATAGCGAAGCGAAAAAAGTCTTGACAACTGTAGAGAATCAATTAAAAGAACCTCTAGAGCCTAAAAGTAGCTTTAAGGAAGTATGCACGACTGATGAGAAATTGTTCATTATGTCCACTGATAAACTAATTGATGTTAAAGATAAACCAGCAGCAAAGCCCGAAAAAGAGTCTATGGAGAATAAAACAGGAGCATTAACATTAACAAAAAACAAGCAACCCGTTGATAAATCGCAAACTAAAGTCAAACAAGCTGACCCTAAAGAGGTAATCACTACTGATAAGAATATAGCTGACGTCAAAAATCCGAAGAATGATAAGTTGAAACAGAAACGTCATGTGAAATCCAGACTTGTTCTAAAATCAGCTTTAGAAAGGGTTGATGCTACGAAATTAAAACAGAAAGAGAGTTCAGTGGATCATAAAGTTAATAAACTCAAGTCCACTGATAGTTCTTACAAAGACAAGTCTGAAAACTTACCGAAGAAATTTCGTAGAAAGAATAAAAAGAAAAAGAAAAATATTCCTAATACTGAAATTTATGATTTTAAGGTTAAACGAGTTAACCCGGAAATATCACCTAACGTCAAAGTCGAAACTGCTCCGAAAACATCGACTAATGATTCGAAAAATGGAGAAAAAGGCAATATTAACACCAACAATACTCCGGAAAAGGATTCAGAAAAGGTTTGTATTGTTCATGGGCTTAATCATATATATTTAGAATTTTTTTTTCAAGATATGCTTCAAAGTATCTCTGAAAATTTACTTCCTACATCAAAAAATGAAAACAAAGATGTTGAACATCCGCAAGATGAAAAATTTTCTGTGATAAAAAATACCCTGAAAAATAATAAACCGGAGGTTAGTAATTCTAAATCTAGAGATTTAAAACGCACTGCTTGGGACATAACTCCGAAAGCAACGATTCAATCGAATTCTAAGTTTGTCAACCACCTATTTTCAAAATACGTTTCTGCGGACGAAAGTTCGTACAAAGTTCACAACGCAGTCAGCAGCATCACAACTAATTTCGTCAGAATTTTGTGCAGGGTTTGGTGGAACGCTGAAACCCAAGTTAAAAAGTTAAGAACATCCGAAGCGGAAGAAATCCTCAAAGATGCTCAGCAGGTCACCATATTGCTTTCAATTTACTGCAGCATCATGCACGAAAGCTACAGTTCATTAGTGCAGCTTTGGAGTGGCAACCAAGTTTACATTGATTTTGATTTTTACAAAAGGCTGGATGAAAACTGCATGAAAGCAAACTGTACTTTGGCGAAGGCGTTGGGAGATCCGGTTTTTGAAGAGGAGCTTCGCAAAACTACATTTGCCAATTCAGTAGTAATGGGAGAGTACTTGAAGTTCGTTTATGACCTTTATTCAAAACTACACAAAAAAAAAGCTGCTGAAGACGAGTGTGAAAATTCCAATGAATATCACTCTGTTGCATGTTGCAAAGGAAGTGGACAACTTTCCACATCAAACAAAAGCAAGTAGCCGCATGTTTTCTTTTTCTATAAATTTTTTATAAGTGATTTTGAATTATAATTAGTGTAATGTTTTTGTTTATGTTTAACTGTTGATTTTATTTATATTTTTGTACGCAATAAATAACAATAAGTGGAATTCTGTTTTTTTGTTTGTTTGAACATTCGGTTTTTTGATACGTTATGAATTTGAAATACTAATTATTAAAAATAGGCTGATTCTAATTGATTAACCACATAATAATTATTTTGAAATTGATTAGAAACCTAAACCATTTATACTGTAGTAACCTTGTAATCTTTTATAGCTTGAATGGTTAGCAAAAAAATTAGTTTAAAAGCTATATGCCTTAAGTTTCGTATGTAATTAAAAAACTTATTTCATCTACTGTAAACAACTACAAATACAAAAGTACAAAGTTTTTCTAATAAAGTAAATTACTTTTCGCTTCTCTATTGTATAACCGTTGTGCAAATAATTCTTAACATTGGTAAAGAGTTATTTGACGCTCGAAAATACAGTTTTAACATATCCAAAATAATCAAATGTAATACTTAATTTGATTATTTTTTTATTCTAACCTAGCATGGGTTAGCCACTTTTTAGTATCATCCAAATTTATCAAATACTTTTGCGCAAGTAAGATTTTATAACCGAAAAGTTTTCGCTATATAACGTTATTACGAATATTAAACTAAAATATAAACCTTCGTTAGCTGCACGATTAGTTACTATACTACTATTAGGGCACGTTTTAACGTGTTAACTAAAAAGCTTGAACAGCTTGTGTTCCCATACTGTTTTGAAGCTTAAAAGTTTATATAGTCCTGAATGTTTTCTTCATTCATTTTTGCAGTTTTCCGATCTCTGATGATAGTTAATGGTTAAAATTTTCATTAAGTAAACAAGAAAAATCTACAGTAATTAACAATTTCTGGTAATTTATCTGCATTTTATTTTTGTACCTTAAGCAACAAGTATTTTTACACCAATAACATGAATAAATAATTTATAGATATTTCTTTATTCAACTTCGATAAATATACAGAATTGATAATTCTTAAATATGTTTAAATTTCGACTGTTACATTAACTTAAATAAAATTAGATTTTAAAATTTATCAATAATTTTGTGTTTTGTTAATATTTTGTTGATACTTGGCTTGCAACTTTAATTTTGGATAGATTTTAATTCCACGATTCCACTTAGCTAAATTTAATAGTAAAAATATCTAAGATTTAAAAAAAAGCTCTTAATTCAATTTTTTTTGACTCCTTATATTAATTAAATAAAATTTTGTTTTAAAATTACTACTAACTTACCTAAGTATACACTGATAATCTTGATTTATCGAATATGTAATATTTTAGTATTTTGTTTAGATTTCATGCATGAATAAGTTTTTAAATAACATTATAAATAAGCAACATTTTAATGTGCAGTTTACTATTTTATTTTACTTGAAGAAGTCGCAATTTTTAGTCATTGAAACTTGGTTATAAATAAAATATTTAATTTGCATATCTTTATCAAAATAAACTCTTTACATTTCAGTAAAATGACCTATCTTTTTTAGTTAAAACAAATAACTATATACGAATAACATGAAAAATAAATTTCCTTAGATTTTTTAATGTTTTTTGAATTATTTAAAACTTAAAAATATTTTTAATTTAGTAACACTCAGTAATAATTTTCATGTTTTTTTAGTTACTTAAAAGACAAGTTCAGTTATTTTGAAAATACCTTATTAGTATATATGTTAGCTCAGTAAGGTGTGCAAATTTCGTTTTCTAAAAAAAAATGATAGTTTTGCGGAGTCTGTAAAGATTATAACTGTATAAAAGAAAAATATGCTTATGAATAAAAATATCTTTTGTATGTACTTGTTAGAACATAAAACTACAGATAGTATTGTACGCTTAATATATGTTATTTACTTTACAATTTTTGTACATTACTATATGTTTCTATATTAATAAGTTGGAATAATACTTTTAATAAAATTTTTAAACATCGTAAGTCAAATAAAGTATTAATCTACTGGAAAAAAAATCTTATTTGTATTTACATGTCTGAACCAATGGTGTGTCTAGACATTTTTCAAAGGGGTTTCACACAGTTTTTTGTTCTTAATTTGCCGCTTAAGTATGCATTTCTTAGGTATGCACTGTCAGCATTGTGGTACTACTCAAAATTTAGCCGAAAAACTCTGTGTTTAAAATGCTTTTTTCTGCTTAGAAAAAAAAACATATAAGTAGTAATAGAAAAATATCATATTTTTTTATTCATTATAATGTATTAAATTTAGATAAACAAAAACTAAAAGAACCAAAACAAAGTTATGAACTTACAAATTGTATTTTTAAAATTTGTTATTTTATTTCTTCAACTGTTACAAACATAACTAACTTATTTTATAAAAAATTCAGGGTTGCCACTCCTTTTTCAAAAATTTTTCCAGGTTTTCCAAATTTCTTCCAGTTTTTTAAAAGTACACATTTTTGGGTCTATTTTCAGTTGAAAGTTAAGTATTAGGTAAGAAACTGTTAAATAGTTAAAAAACATTGAAAAAATACTGTAAAGCTACTTTGTATATGTTTTTTAAAACAAAAAAATTTGATGATGACAATTTTTTTTTTTATATGATAGATTTTTTGAGTCAAATCGAAATTTTACTGCTGAAAATGTGAAAATTCCAGGTTTTTTTAGTGATTTTTGTACAAAATTCCAGGTTTTTTTTCAAAATTTACCGAATTCCAGGTTTTTTTTGCTTAAGTTGTCAAATTCCAAGTTTTTCCAGGATTCCAGGTAAAATGGCAACCCTAAAAATTAACCTTTTTATCAGGAAACAATATTATAAAATAATTAAAACTAGAATAAATTTTTACAAAAAGTATTTCAATTTTGAGTTAAATGTTAGTATAGATGGAGTTCTTACAATTTGTTCTTTTAAATTTTCAACTTTTTACATTTATATATCTATTTATAATAAGAATATTTTTTTCAAATAATTAAATCTATAAAATTTGAAATCTCACTAAATATACAATAACATATACAAAAATAAAACAACTTAAATAAAATTGAAATTTCACTTTAAAAAAATGTTTAGACTTATACAATTGAATTGAAATATCTTTAAATTAGTATTAAATGTTTGCCTGATGGTGCAGGGATTCTGATTATGGTTTTGAAATCTCTAAGACTTAAAAATTTCAAAGTCCACCTCAGTCAAAGACACAAACCAAGAATCAACTTTGTGGCCAACAGATATACAAAAATAAAATAACTTAAATAAAAATATTAAAATACCATTAGATGATAAAAAAATAAATTGCCAGGTGGTGTAGTAGATTTTGATTTGAAATAATGATAATGATTTTGAAAACTCTCTGATTTGAACTCTTTTTAAGGTTTAAAAGCTTCACACAACATTATTATATACAATTAACTAAGTAAAATAAAACTTTAGTGATTATATTGGACATTTTTTAGGTAAAATTGTACTTACTAGTTGAAAAACAATAATTAATCAAAAGCTATTTAGACTAAGTAACAATTTTTAAATGGAAACTTAGAGCATCTTAGTAAAATGTTTCCTAGAAAAAAAAATGCAACTTTAATACTTTTACATACTATGACGTCACAATTAAAATTTTATTTAAAATATATTTCAGCTGGGCAAAAACGAGCATTTTTTGTTTAGGAAATCTAACAATCTTCTAGTGTTATAAATTCAACATTTATTATTCAAAGTTTATCTAATAACCAAAACAAAGTCAATAAACAACGTTTTCAATGATAATTTTAATGAATCTTGTTTTTTTTTTTAGGGGGTTCACAGGAAACAGGAAACCAGTCAAAACACGCCCCTGGTCTGAACTGTTAGCATTTGATGTACTATGGGCCTTGCTTATGATAATTATTGTTTATTAAGCTTTTTTACTGAATAAATTTTTCAAAAGGTCTTGTTAAGTTCATAAATATTAACAATAATGTATAAAATTAGATATTAACTTATGACCTTAAAAAATCAAAAACTAAAAGTTTAGAAAAATTTAAAAAAGTGAAATACATAAAATTTATATAATTTATATGAAATTTACATAAAATAAATCAAGAAGTACCTCTACTCCATGAATTTTATTTTAAATCGTCTTAAATTGTGCACAATGTTTTTTGTGATAATTGCCACATGTAAAAAAAAATTCCAGCTAATAAATCTTAGGTCGCACTTTTTGGGACTAATACAGTTTGCATTGGGGTGGTTTTCAGAAAGTCGGATGGTGCCAAGGACAAAGTTTTTGAAAATCATCTAAAATTTTACACAGATTGTTTTTGCGATATTCAAAAAAAAAAAAGAAAACTCAAAGGTCACTGTATTTATATGTACCCTTTTTGACCCAACTTCTGACTTTTGAGGAACTAAGAAATTATGATATACTTACTGTAACATTATACTTAAGCTTATATATAAATTTTATATTTTTATATCTAACGATTATGTTCGTAACTATAAATTACAGTTTTTACTTTAAATGACCATTATGATATATAGAAGATGTGAAGCTGAAGCCTTTGCAAGTCAAGTATTAAACGATATAATTAATAAGGGTTTGTACTTAGGGAAATCACTAAGATGTAGCTAATAAGTTAAGTTTACAAATAGTGATTACTTGGTCCAGTTACACATTAACAAGCCATACCAGACTGAAATTACTTTGTTTTGTTTCTAAAGAAAGAAAAATATGAACCACAACAATGGCTTGGTGTGGATAAAGACCTTTCAGTTGTCTAGTCTCACACCATGTTGACAGCTTTGAAAACTCTTTGAGTCAAACATTACAAGATAGAAATTGAGTGGTTGATATAAAAACAGAAAAAGCAAATGTAAACAACTTTTTAGCAGTTCGAATTAAAAAAATAATTAACAAATTTAAGATCTACTAGTTTACTATTACACTTTTTAATTACTTTAAATGTAGTTATATATTCAAAAGACTAACTTATTCTATACTGTATTAGTTGGGCTTAATCTTGGTCTAAATTAAAACTTTATATTAACTTGAGCTTGTGTGTCTCTCAGCTCACAAAAATTCAGACTTCTGCATTGTAAGATATTTTTTGTTGATATTTTCTTTGATCTACATTGTTAACATTTAAAAGAATGACCAAAAAAATCTAAATAATTTATGCTATATATTTTTGTCATTGTTAATTGATTTCACTCATTTTATGATTCAGTTCTTAAGTTGGTAAAACCTTAATTGCATAAAAACAAAAACTCATTTAAACTCATTTTGTATTAGTTTGAAATTTACTTTTGTTAATTAAACTTGGGTTTAATTATTTGATTAGTTTTTGTAATACAGTTGTTTCAATAAATATTGTACCATGATTAGGTTTTTTCCTGACAAAAATTGATGAATAATATTGATGAACACTTTTTTTACAAAAATTAACTTTGGCTTTTATATGAAAGCTTTAACAGGGTTGCCACACACTCAGGGAACACAAGGAATTCAGGGAAACTCAGGGAATTTTCAAGTTATAGAAAATCTCAGGGAAACTCTTGGAATTTTGATTTTTTTTTTTAAACTCAGAGAAACTCAAGGCAGTTTTGATATTTTTTTTTAATTTCAGAGAAATTTTAAGATTTTTAAAAAATCTCAGGGAAATGTTTTTTCTAGATCTAGACTGAAATTTAGTTAATCCAGTTTCAAAATTTTGTACAAAACAATTAATTTTATTTATTTTTAAGTGCTTATTTAGAAAATTTTAAGGCTTGTGGCTAGTTTTT
The DNA here is from genome assembly GCF_965202585.1 of Thalia democratica. Classification (NCBI taxonomy): domain Eukaryota; kingdom Metazoa; phylum Chordata; class Thaliacea; order Salpida; family Salpidae; genus Thalia; species Thalia democratica. The sequence continues at coordinate 38,979 of NW_028139701.1, forward strand.
CAATATTCTTAGATTTAACATTGTAATTATTTAATAAATAATATAATTTTTAAGGATTTGAAAAAAAACTCGGGAAGATTTTTGACCCAAAGAGTGGTAACCCTGCTTTAATTACAAACTATAAGCCAGTTTTTATACAATTCATATATCATTAAACTTTTGAGATATTTTATTTTTTGCAAAAAGTTTCTGATACAAATGTATGGACTGCAAATTTTTTTGGGTCAATTTTCTTGGAAATTTTAAAAAACACTTAAAAATCTATCTCCTCCTTCATTTTTCAAGCAATCTTCTTTAAATTTTCAGGAAATGTTCCTTACATTATCAAAAAAAAAACTTAACTTATGAATTTTGATAATATTAAAAATTGAAAATATTTTATGACAAGAATTTAAAAAAATAGTCTAATTTTTTCAAATAAAAATTGTTTACTTAAAATTTTTTAGATTCACAAGCAACTTTTTTTGTTATTCTCAGGTTTGCCACTTTACCCTGAAAACCTCAAAAAACCTTAAAAAACCTGGAATTCAACAATTTAGGCAAAAAAACCTGGAATTTGGGAAATTTTGAAAAAAAGCTGGAAAAACTTGTAATTTTAACATTTTTCACATGTTCATTAATAAAATGTTGATTTGGCTTAAAAAAATCTATCATTAGATAAAAAATTTTTGTCATCATCAAATTTTTTTTATTAAAAAACACATTTAAAGTAGCTTTACAATATCTCTTCAATGTTTTTATACTATTTAAAACAGTTTTTTACCTTAAACGTAACTTTAAATTAAAAATAGACCCAAAAATATGTACTTTTAAAAACCTGGAAGAATTTTGAAAAACCTGGAAATTTTTTTGAAAAAACTAGGGGCAACCCTGTATTGTATAAAGATTAGACTGTGAAAGTTTGAAGAAGATTGCATGAAAAATGTAGGAGGAGATAGATTTTAAACAAAATAGTCTTTTTTTGCTGTTTTAGTTTTCACTTCCTATAGGAAACCTATTATGCGGCCCGACTTTGACTGGTAAAAAAAATAATTTGAATTTTTTAAAACCATAAAAAGCATCTTAAAGCTTTAAAAAAAGTCTATAAAATAAGATCACATTGTAAAAGACATGACTAACCCCCCTATCGCCTTAAATTAATCTTTAATCTTTTATTTTAATTTTTTATCAAATATGTGCTAAGTTTAAAACTTTTTATCTGTAGTTGGGTTTGAAATTGATGCCAAATTGTTAAAAAAGTTACTGACTTTAATGTTAGATTGAATGCTTACATGCTTAATATAGATTTTGTCTTTAATACTTGCCATTAGCAAACTAAATTTTAGCATTAAGTACAAGTAAAAGTGTTTACCTAGTTAAGTAAAATTCCTGAAAATATTTTTCTTATTACAACCAAATAGTTTTTTATAATACAAAAAGAGTTGCCTAAAGTTTTTCAAGAATATTTTATTTAGAAAAAATCAATCCTGCTTGTTGTAAAAAAAAATATTTTGTTAATATTCTATAAAAACAGGATTTACCTAATTTTAAGCCTGTGTAGAAAAGACATATTTTTCATAAAATATAAATTTTTCTTTGTTTTGTTTTCTACTTCTTATTGAGCTCTTTATCTTTGATGGTCTATTATAGCTTCAAAATGACTTAAAATTTGAAATACAATAAAAAGCAATTGAAAGTTTGGTTAAAATCTGAAATTTAATATGATGTTGTGAAACATATATTAAATCACCACTATATATAGGAGTAAACCTTACTAAACATGTGTACACATTGTCAAAACACTATGAAACACTTTATATTTAAAAAATAAAGAATCACTGCTATTGCCTACTAAATTAGATAAACTAAAAATCTTATTTATTTATTTAGTAATATAAAGTGCTTTAGCAGCCAATTTCATTAAACTTGAAATTGTTATATCATCTTATTCTTAGCTTAAACAATGTATGTATAATCTTTTAAAATAACTAAAAATAAAGTTGTTTATATATTTAAATTTTAAAATATTTCATTAATTACAACTAGAAAAACTAATGGTTTTTTTGAGTTAAAATAGTTGTTTAAAATTTTTATAAAGCATGTATAATTCCATGTGTTTTTTTATTTAAAACTGTTAATTTTCAGAATCTATATAAAATGAAAAGTTTTTTCTTTTTGTTCGGTCAAAAAAAGCCAGGTGACCATTTGTTTGAATTTTCTATTGGAGAGCTAAAGTCTGTTGCTAAAACTTTAAACATTATTTTAAAAATAAATAATAATAACTTGAATAATATTAACAATGCTTCTTATGCAATAGTAGAACTTGAAAGTTGTGACCATGTAAAAATGATGCTTCCAAGATTGATTTTGTGTAAGTGTGTAATTGAGTTGTGGGGTCAAGGGGCTTCTTTTCCTGATTTAAATAGGGACTTGGAACAAAATTTAAATGATGAAAAACTTTTGCTTTTAAACGAGAGCGTGTCATTTTGCATGAGGGTTAAAGGTATAATGAAAAAAGTTTCAATGGCTGAACAGAGACAAAAAATGGAAATGATCACAGACGAAGCTTTTCCAGTTAAAGGTAATGTAAACTTAAAAGCTCCTGATCAAGAATATTATTTATTTGAAGATTACACTGAGTTAAAAGATAACAATTATCCAAAGTTTTTGTTTTTTGGACGTTTAGTCGGTGAAGGACCCAGAAAATTGTTGGACACTTATGCTCTGCCAAAACGTAAATTTATTGGAAACACCTCCATGGAACCTGAAATGAGTTTTTTCATGGCAAATGTGGCACAGGTAGTAAAGGGAAGTTTTGTCCTTGACCCCTTTGTTGGTTCTGGAAGCATATTGGTCTCAGCTGCTCATTTTGGAGGGTATGTGTGTGGAAGTGACATAAACTATAACATTGTCCATGCTGTTGGTAAATCATCCAAACATAATGTAATTAACAGAGCTAAAGATGAGTCAATTCTGACCAATTTAAAGCAGTACGGCTTGCAAGACAAGTATGTTGATATTCTAATTGCTGATGCAGCAAAGCACCCTTGGAAGACTGCTGTACCAATTTTTGATGCCATAATTACAGACCCTCCTTATGGAATAAGAGAAAGCAGTAGGAAGGTTGGGCACAAGAAAGAAGACATGAATGCTTGGGATGATTGCTCACAGCACTATCCAGAAAAAAAGCAGTATCACCTTGATCAAGTTTTCAAAGATTTGTTGAACTTTTCAGCTGCATCATTAGTTGTTGGTGGCAGGCTGGTTTACTTCCTTCCGGTAAACAGAAATAAGTACACTGATGATTTTGTACCAAAGCATCCATCACTTACTTTGGTTGGAAATTATGAGCAAGTTCTAAATCATCACTCGTCAAGAAGGCTGATTGTTATGGAGAAAAGGACAAGTTCCGTTGAGTCTCATCAATCTTCAATTAATAGTGATTTTTATTCTGTTTCTAATTCTTTTAGAAATTTTTATTTTAATGGTAAATAAAAACTAAAAGTACTTCATAAAAGTTAAAATGAAGTACTCTTTGACACTTATCTTTATAACATGAAATAGTTTTTGTTGTATTTAAATTCCTTATAGTTAAGTATTAGGTAATTTTTAGGAAATATTTACTTAAACTAATTTAAGTTTAGTTTTATAAACAATTTTATTTGATATATAAAAGAATACAACTTCAAATTTAATTGAGAATACTTAAAACTTTTTTATCAACTTCTATAGAAAAACAGTTAAATATTACCTTCTTTAGTTAAAACTCATTAAAAATGAAATTATGAAATGATGTAAAGCTTTATTAGTGTGTTGCCTTAGGCTGATATTTGTTTAATTTCAATAAAGTTTTCACAATTTTTTTTTTAACATACTGATTAAATTAAAAAAACATTATGAACTAATTTAGAACCAAAATTAGTTTTTATTTAAATTACTCTTCTTGAAAAATATTTTTGTAAATTATTAAGTATAAGATTAAGACACTTGTTGGATTTTTGTATTATTTATGTAAATTTTTTTATGTAGCTTATTAAGTATAATGCCTCTGACTTCTATTCCATGGGCTGTTGCAAGTATAACAATTGATAATTTGATTAAAGAGTATCTTATAAAGCGGTCCTTTACCAATACATTGAAGTGTTTTGAGTCTGAGCTTTCATCAGAAAAAGAAAAAGGTTTTCGGGTGAGAAACACAATTTTGTTTTATTTTGAATTGACATAAAAACAGATTATTTTAAATATCTCATAGGATTTCTGCTAATCAAGCAAGTTCTAAAACAGGGGTTGGCAAGTAGTTGCTGCTCGGGCCAAATTTAAAGTTTCCAAAATCTTGGCGCGCCGCAGTTTTAGTTGCATTAATTTTTTTTTGGTTTTAGTCACACTGAAGTAAATTTTAATTTTATTCAGTTTGTTATTTTTAATGACATTTAGCTAAACAAAAAATGCCTATTTAATTATACATATTCATTGGAATAACATTTAGATTGACTAATATACTTAAGTCTTAAAAAATTTTGTACTATCTTAATCACTTAATCAAGTTAACTTACTGTCTTTATTATCTTACTTACAACTTAACTCTCTATAAAAACCGAGCTTGAAAACATTTATGGGTCACCTTATACATTTTTTATATTATGAAACACTTTTTCTTCTTTAAAAAACATTAACTTTTGAACACAGTTTTTGCTTTTTAAATAGTTTAAACTTTAAAAACAAATCAGTAATTAGTTAACTAAACAAAATTAATACTTATTTGTATCGATAAAAAATAAAAAATATTTTCTAACATAATTAATGCTTAAATACTTTAAAATAATAACTTGTTAGTAATTTATTAGTCTTTTACATGGTTGCCACTTTAATAGCGAAAATGTGTGAGTTATATCGAACAAGCCTAAGTTTATTAAAAGTTGAAAATGCTAAGAGCTTGCTGTGAATCCTTGTTAATTAGGAATTAAAAATGATCTACCTAATTAAAATATGATTGTTATAAAAAAGTACATTATGTTCAAGTAAACTGGAAAAAATAACAATTAATAAACTACACTACAGTCATAAAAACTATTCTGTGAATTCGAAGATTTATCAAAAGAGTTTGAAATGAAAGTTTCACACACCTGAGTTTTTGAAAATGTCTATTACAGGTCTAACTAATCTGATTTTTCATTTTTTGAAAATAGCCTGTTTGTTTGACTACCTATTCAAAATAAACTTCACAAAATAAAGAAATAACAAAATTTATTAACAGTAAAGCAATTATATAGAAAAAATTATTATTTTAATTCAGCTTGAAAGGACAATTAAGTTTCTTAAATACTTTTAACGGAAGAATAAACATTTATTAAGATATTAATTATCATTAAAAACTTATTTTTATTGAGCATTATAGCAATACTTTATCTGCAATAAATATATTGCATTTAAAAAGAGTAAATGTAAACTTAAAAAACGTTAGTTAGAAGTTATTCGAAGATACAAAAAAATTGCTTAAGTCAGTTTCAACAAAGCACATGATTATGTTCAGTAACTACAGACTGATAAGAAAAAGTTCTTAAGAAATTTATAAAGTAGCAGATGTAGTTACTGTGCATTACAATAATCATGGTTGCCACTGATCAAGCCAGAAAAATTTCCTGACTTTTTCCTGACTTTTTACCAAAATTTTCCTGACTTTTCTAAATCATACTCTTAAATTAAACTTATTCTAAAATACATAATCTAACACTTGAAACTATATAAAGCTTTCAATGTAATTTTAATACAGGTTAAAAACAACAGTTTTTTGCTGAATTCTATCAAACTTCCAGTACATCACTTAAACCATCTGTGTATGATTCATGTTTGTAATAAACAGCTCTATCAGCAAAATACTTGTATTATCACATTATAAACACAGCTTGTCTGAAAAAAGACACAATTTTTTTAGCATTTCCTAGCATAAATGTATCTAGATAAACAAATGACATATAAGGAACTTTTACAATTTTTGTTTATACTTCACAGTTTCACTATGGAAGTGTCCTTGCTACAGATCATCAATACTAAAAAGCTTACAAAATCTGCTTGTTCAAGTAGGGTACTTGTTTAATATGTTAATAGAATATTTTTGCAGTTTTATAAAGGATATTTTACTAATTTATACCAGGTGAAGGCATTGGAAATAAAATTAAATATTTTTGTAAATTTATAGGAAAATTTTGTTTTTTTTCTGACTTTAACAAACTTTTAATCAATTTTTACCATTTGAAGGCTTTGGAAAACAAGGAATTTTGTAAATTTAAACTGACTAAATCTAACTTTTTTTTTAATTTTATAAAATTTCCTGACTTTTCTTCAAAACCCCCTATTTTTATCTGACTTTTCCTGACTTTCGTCATTTTTTAAAATTTTTCCTGACTTTTCCTGACTTTTCCTGATCGAGTGGCAACCCTGAATAATTCTCATGATAATTTCTGTATAAGGTTTTACATACAGTAACAGAAGATTATACTGCAAAACCATACAAATCTGATTACCTACAAGGAATGTTATAGATAAGAAAATTAAAAAAAAGTCAGGTAAAAATGGGGGGTTTTGAAAAAAAGTCAGGAAAAGTCAGGAAATTTTATAAAATTAAAAAAAAAGTTAGATTTTTTCAGTTTAAATTTACAAAATTCCTTGTTTTCCAAAGCCTTCAAATGGTAAAAATTGATTAAAAGTTTGTTAAAGTCAGAAAAAAAACAAAATTTTCCTATAAATTTACAAAAATATTTAATTTTATTTCCAATGCCTTCACCTGGTATAAATTAGTAAAATATCCTTTATAAAACTGCAAAAATATTCTATTAACATATAACAAGTACCCTACTTGAACAAGCAGATTTTGTAAGCTTTTTAGTATTGATGATCTGTAGCAAGGACACTTCCATAGTGAAACTGTGAAGTATAAACAAAAATTGTAAAAGTTCCTTATATGTCATTTGTTTATCTAGATATATTTATGCTAGGAAATGCTAAAAAATTGTGTCTTTTTTCAGACAAGCTGTGTTTATAATGTGATAATACAAGTATTTTGCTGATAGAGCTGTTTATTACAAACATGAATCATACACAGATGGTTTAAGTGATGTACTGGAAGTTTGATAGAATTCAGCAAAAAACTGTTGTTTTTAACCTGTATTAAAATTACATTGAAAGCTTTATATAGTTTCAAGTGTTAGATTATGTATTTTAGAATAAGTTTAATTTAAGAGTATGATTTAGAAAAGTCAGGAAAATTTTGGTAAAAAGTTAGGAAATTTTTCTTGGCTTGATCAGTGGCAAACATGCATGAAGTATGTCAAACAAAAATATATGCGCTATTTTTAACCCTTAAAAAGAATGTAAACAGTTTCATGGTTGCCCAGGTTTTTGAAATGACACATTTTTGGGTACTATTTTTAGTATAAAATTAAGTTTAAGAAAAAAGAATTGTCTTCAATAGTATCGCAAAATTAAAAAGATGTTGTTAAGCTACTTTAAATGTTTTTAATAATAAAATGGTGATAACAAAAAAATATTTAAATGTTAGATTTTTTGTGAAAATCAAAATTTCATTACTTAAAATGTAAAAATTGTTTAAAATTCCAGGATTTTCAAAAATTCTCAAATTCCAGGTTTTTCCAAATTATTTTAGCATAGATTGTTAAATTCCAAGATTTTTGAGAGTTCAAGGTTTTTTGGCAACACTATATGTTCACACATATGTGTATATAACTAATATAAATAACATTTTAAATTATAGAAGCTACAAGACTTAAAATTTAACATATATAATATATGTTATAATATATATAATATATAAAATATAAAATAAGGTTAATGTTTAAACTTAAACACTTTCAACTGAGCCCACTTGAAGGGCTTTTAAATAATTTATTCAAATGGCGATTTTAAAATTTCTGGAACATATGTTTCACAAAGCTTTAATTTTTCATAAAGCTTTGATCATCAGCCAGTTAAATTCAAAATAAAATGCACTGTACTAAACAAAGATACAAAAGTTATGCAAAAAAACAAAAAACAGTATGACGTAATATTGTACATTACAAATATTCAGTACAAAAATCGATCTCCCTTCTAACTAATCAAACAACTAAAATTAACGAAAACAACAGTTAGTTGACTATAAAATGCTTCAAAATTTGTTGTGTTTTAAGAGAAGCTTTTTTATATGTCGACAAGACAATATAAATTCGCTTCTCTTATTTAAACAACCTTCCTTTTTTAACGCATACATAACGGCTGTTGATTCTTTTAAGCACAGCCTACAAACAGGGTTGTTACCATCTGCTATTGGCTGTGCTCTTTTTATCACCTCCCAAGTTAATTTAAAATCAATGTTTTTGCGCTTAAGGCCGCAAACATACTTCGAAAGCTCAGTTTCATTTTCGTATACACCACCTTTAAAGGATTTTTATGGTTGGCATACCGAAATCTGAATTGAGTGGAGCATAAGCCGATGTAGAACTTCTTTTCAAGGTCAGAGTTAACTGTTGCCTTGTAAATAATGTTCTCTGACCGGCAATTGCCCCCCTTCAAATTGTATTTACAGCCACCGGCGCAATTACACTGATTTTTGATTGAATTACTTTTGTTTAAAATCCTTTGATTATGTGACTTGATTAATCTCTCCAAATTCGCCATACATGACCATAAAAAATCCTTTAAAGGTTGTGTATACGAAAATGAAACTGAGCTTTCGAAGTATGTTTGCGGCCTTAAGCGCAAAAACATTGATTTTAAATTAACTCGGGAGGTGATAAAAAGAGCACAGCCAATAGCAGATGGTAACCACCCTGTTTGTAGGCTGTGCTTAAAAGAATCAACAGCCGTTATGTATGCGTTAAAAAAGGAAGGTTGTTTAAATAAGAGAAGCGAATTTATATTGTCTTGTCGACATATAAAAAAGCTTCTCTTAAAACACAACAAATTTTAAAGCATTTTATAGTCAATTAACTGTTGTTTTCGTTAATTTTAGTTGTTTGATTAGTTAGAAGGTAGATCGATTTTTGTACTGAATATTTGTAAGGTACAATATTACGTCATACTGTTTTTTGTTTTTTTGCATAACTTTTGTATCTTTGTTTAGTACAGTGCTTTTTATTTTGAATTTAACTGGCTGATGATCAAAGCTTTATGAAAAATTAAAGCTTTGTGAAACATATGTTCCAGAAATTTTAAAATTGCCATTTGAATAGATTAATATATAAAATATATATATAGAATTAAGTTATTTAACTTAATAAATTAAATTTTTCACACTGAGCCCACCTTGAGGGCTTTATTAATAAAAAGGTTTATTTAAAGATGCGAAACTCAAAGGACTCGAGTTTCGTGACTATTCACTCATCAGCTTCAAAACAAGTTTGAAATTTTTTACATTCATTAGTGATTTTGTTTTGTGCTTTATTTCAAACTTGTTTTGAAGCTGATGAGTGAATAGTCACGAAACTCGATTCCTTTGAGTTTCGCATCTTTAAATAAACCTTTTTATATATATATATATATATATATATATATATAGTTCAAACCAACACTGTGAGTTGAACAAAACATACACTATGATTTTACTTTGCCACTCTAATAAATACATGTTAAACAAAATACCTAAGTTGTAAAGAAATTACATTTTAATTATAATATTAGTGCATTACTTTTTATAAAAATGAAAATATTTGCATTTAGTTTGTTTACAAAGTACCTATTATATAAATATCTCATAAATCTAAGCTCTATTTACACTTTTTTTCAGATGATAACTTGCTGTTGTAAGAAGAAAGTTATTATGAAACTGAGAAAAAAAACACTCGTTGAATGCTAAACTGTCTTTTTCACATTTTTAAGCTAAAGCAGAAAAGTCTTTTGATTGTTTTAAATGTTATACAAGGACTTAAAACGAAATTAATCAAATTAAACCAAATTACCAAAAACAATTTGACTTGAAATATATTTTCGCTCAGAAGGCCACATTTACCTAATTGCGGGACACAGAGTTTTCTTTTGCGGGCCGCATTCCACTCAAAAAATAAACGTGCTCGCGGGCCGCAGGTCTTTGTCACGGGTTACAGTTTGCCAATCCCTATTCTAAAATGATAGGCAAATCCTTATACATAAATTATCTAAAAAAGTAACTAAAAAATAATTAAAGATTTAAAATTTAAATTAATTAAGTTATTTGAGCTAGTTAATGATTTTCTGTAACAAAACAATATAATACTTTACTATGTTTTCGAGCATATTGCACTGTTTTGCATAAATTCAAAAAAAAAGTTTTAAAATACATATACTAAGAATTTATGCTGTTATAAACTAAAAAGATGTGTAACTTAGGTTTAATATGTTTATGAGTTTTGCTGTGTTTTGAATATTTCTGAATTATAGGCAGACAAAGTAGTGCAGCAGATATTAACCTACGTGCATTCCTTTGATGTAGAACAACTTAAGGCTTACTGGAAACACTTACATGTAAAAGTTTTCACAAATGCCTTTGATGCTACGTACACGGAAACAATCAGTAAGCTAGAACTTAGAATTATGCAATTATATCTAGTTAACTGCATCAAGTGTAATAAAAAGGAAAAATGTCATGAGTTTTTTGAAAAGTATACAAAGGTAAAATTATTTTTTATTGTTTGCAACTTTTTTCATATTTTATTTTTTCTATAAATTTGATATCTTAATGAAATTTATTGAAGTATTGTTTTCGGTTAAAATTTCTAATAATGTATCAATTGTTATTTTTGTTAAGTTTAAAAGCAATAGTTATTTAATTTATATTATTTAGGAAAT
>NW_028139702.1:0-49768 GCF_965202585.1 Thalia democratica
TTTGTTTATAAAGAGTGATGTTTTTCACTTTGGCTTTTGAGCCAAAGTAGTTTAATGGGTGTAATTTTTTAGAATTTTGTTTTGTCGTACTTTTATTAGTTTGTAAGTACACCTTTTTGTTCTGAGAATCGATTTCTTTATACTAGTAGTTTAAGTATTCTAAAAATATTACTACTTAAATAGGCTAAGTTTAAATGATAGTGTAAGTTTAATTTGCATTCGATAAATCGACTTAGCTAAGTTATTTAGCTAAGTCAATTCTAAATATTAGCTTAAGTAACCGTCACCGATATTGTTATAGCGCGTTAAGTCAGTTAATTGCCACGTCCGCGTGAAAATAAGTAACACCTTTGGCTGACCGGTTCATTATTAATATAAATTTAATAACATTTAACTTTTAACATTTTCTATTTTCGTTTATAACACTTACTGCAGTTTATAAGTTTACTTCAACACTATTTTTGTTTTTGACTTTAACACTTTATTTTAAAGAATAGCAACTACTTTAAGTTTTACTAATAACTATTTATATAGAAAACTTTATAAATATAATATATTATTTACTCTTTGAGGTGTTACAAATTCGATAGAAAGTTTGATTATTGTACTTCTTTTTATCTCTAAGTTTAAAGTAAATATTAAAATTAATAAAATAAACTCACAACAAAAAACTATTTTTAACAACATCATCGAAACTAAAAATCACAATAAATATTGTGTTTTAAAAATTAATTACTTTAAGTTTGTCTAAACACTGTAAGGCTAATTTTAATTTTAATACTACTGTGTTTTTAAATAATTAATTACATAACCAAATATGATCAAGATAAGTATTTTTAGTTTATAAAAGTACAAAGCACCTATGAAATAAAAAGCTTAAAAAAACGTTTTAGTCAACAGTACTGAGTTGTACAACTAAAAAGGTAATATTCGAAATTAAATAAATATATATTCAGTTGTGTATATGTATGTACACAGTAATTTAAAAATTTACATTTTTTTTTTACTACAACAAAACGACATGTAATAAATACTCCACAAGTTTTTCTTTTGAACTGTAAGGACCTTTTAAAGCTACTGTTAACTTATAATTTTGCCCTGAAATTATTTGGCTGCAGTTTTTTATTTTTATTGAGTATTAAGCAATTAAGTTAGAGGAGTATCATCAGATTTGCACCTGACGCCATGTGAAGCTAATTAATTGATAGCTCACTTAATTTTAATGTATAACTAAACATATAATCAAATTTCGTTTGTAGAGCGACAGTTCCAATAGCGGATAACATTAAGTACTACATATTTTAAAACAAAATAATTTAAATGTTCATAATAAAACTATTTACGAGTGCTTTATCAAAGTATATTTTAATATTTTATCACATTTTGTTTTTATAATACTTTGTTTAAGTGTGGACCGCGACAACTTTTTTTTCAAAGTGCACTGCGACCTCTAGTTAAGGCTACCATTGTGGTCCGGTCCTGCTTCATTCCAAATAATTTAATGACGTAATAATGGTAAAAACTTTAATTTAAAATGTGTACCTTTTGACTTGTATTATACTGAATTGTATGCTAAAATATTAAAATACAACTAATTCTAACAACTATAACTGTAATTACTAAATTAAGATAAAAATGTTCACCTATAAAAGTAAGAAACACTATGACGTAGGAACAAATTTGCAGTATCTTCGCCTCTGATTCTTGGGTCCTTTTTGCGTCTTCTCGGTCATTCTTCATAATCACCTATGAAATTAGACATTTTAAATATAGATAAATAGTTTACGTTTCCGTTTCATAAAGTTATAAAATTTTCGTTTGTTAATTGTATGTTCTGTTGTTAAGGGTAAAATAACACTAACAAGATGCGTCAGGAAAAGAAGGTCACAAGCACGACTTGAGGTACAACGCTAAAATTTATAAAAAACATACGGTTCTTTAGACCATCGATTTGTTTTACGTCTGAGACGAAAATAAGTTGATGTTTCATACAGGGTTACCAGAGGTTTTTAAGAAATTTATTCATGTGTTCTGAACTTTTTTTTAGAATTTTCAAACTACAAGTTTTTGGTTTGTTTTTTAATATAAAATTAAGTTTAAGGTAAAAACCAGTCTTATATAGCACAAAAAAAAATGGAAATTTACTTTAAATGTGTTTTCAATAAAGAAAAACTTATTAATGACAAAACATTTTTATTTTTATGACAAATTTTTTGTGTCAATAGAAATTTCATTACTATACGTGTAAACTTTTGAAAATCCAGGTAATTTAATTATTTTTATTCAATTTTCCGGGTTTTACTTTTATATACTTTATTTTAAATTACAGGTTGTTCAAAGATTTTAGGCAACCATGTTTACGGTGTTGTTTAATAAACTATTTGGCCTAAACACTCTTACAACAAAGTATTCAACATAAATTTGTATAAAATATATTACTACTTTCGCATGCCAAACATGAATATGTAAATGAGGTCCGACAATCGTAAAATGTTGGAGAAAGAACCAGAACAATAAAAAAATTGCAAAGAAAAATGTACGTTCGATTGCATATTATTAAATGTCGTATAAATAGCGATTGTTTAAATATTAAGCAACACGTTGGATCATCAGGCTTCAAGTTTTTAATCAGATAAACAAGGCATAAACGGTTTTGTTAACATAAAAACACATTCAAAATTGAAACCTCAATTAGCCATGTTTAATTTGCTTTCAAACTACATAATACGTCATAGGCCAGATACTTCTGCTTTGAAGACCGGATCCAGATCACAGGCCTTACGTTTCACACCCCTAAAATAGCGTCTAACTAATCAAGTAATAAAACTTGTTTTTTCTCAATATGGTCTACAAAAGACTTTGTTAAATTAAGACCAATACCTGCTACATATAAGCTCAATGATTATATTGTCTAAAGAAGATACTAAACTCTAACAGACATAAACATGATGTACTTGACAATTAAAAAACTATAAGAAAAAAAATTCAAAATTATCTTAGATACTATTTAAAAGTCAATTTACGATAATGAAGAATACAAGTTCTTGGATATCAGAGCTGTTAAAAGTTTTTGTTCATAGTTTATTTTAATCGTCTAATTAGACAACTAACTTTGTTACATTACTAAGTAAAACTAGCCGAACTAAAACTTACCGACATAATTTCGAAAGCGTACCATTTATTACCTAATACAGAAAAGTAGTATTTGTGGCGCAGACAAGCTAAAAAAACAAGGACAAAAGAAGAAAATTATTTACAAAAACCTTATGCGAACTAATAATATACTAGATCTAAGATACGAAACCAGCCGGATTCGACTGTATTTTGCTTGACCCTAAGTTTAAAAAAAGATTCGGTTCTTAGGTGAAATTCGAACGGATCCGGTTTATTTTAAAGACTTAAGGTTTCCGCGGTCAGCTTTATTCAGTTTTACACTTAGCTTGTTGTGTTTATGCTTAAGAAACTTTTTATAGAAATCTTTTCTGCTCTTAAGCGCATTTTAAATTTATAACAAATCAATTAAGATGGTTGTTTTAGACAGTTTCACAATAATTTATTTATAAGATTTTTATTAACATGAATGCGTATATGAAATCAAACTATACTTCGAAGATTTGTGTAAATAAAAAATTAACGTATAGTTTTAAGAATGCTATTGAAATTAAGAACAGTGAAATTTTGTAATATAATTCTAAGACTTAGTTTTGGCTTTAGAAAGAGTAAAAAATTCAAAGAATGTGCCTAGTACTACGTGGTTTACAACATATTTGATTCCATTTATATTGTTACAGCTAGACAATGGCAACTTGTTAGCCACATTACTGAACCTTTTTGCACTGTAAAGCAGCAGTGTAGTAGAATCAACGCATTGCTGTCAAGTGTATTACCGCATTGAGAAGTTTTTTTTTTTTTTTAAAGGGAAATAGTTAAGCAGTCCAAAGTGGCCCTACAACCTTAGCAGAAAATATAAAAGAAGCTTTAGAAAGAAGGTTGTACAAACAACAGCTCATACTAAAACTTTATGAAAACTGCTTGTTGTTAGTCAACTGTTGATTCACAGTATTGACTTCAATTCATCACTCCTAATCTCAAACAGGAGGTATAAAGGCTATTGAAATTAGAAGTAAATAAGCACAGTTGTCGTGAGACTGGTCAAAGTAGTCACTTGCTTCGAGTACAAGCGCTTAATAACCCTAAAACTTAACTATCTTCAAACTATGTTCCTAATCATTTTTTACCGTCCTACTCCGAGTTTGAAACAAAAGCAAGTACAACCACTCACGAAAGCTAACAACAAGATTTAAGAAAGAAACAAAGGTTTTTTTTTAAATAAATTTACATTGACCAAATTAAAAAGCTGAGGTTTTATCTTGGTGGAAGTGAAAGATGAGATACCAACATCTTTCCAGGAAGCATATTTCGGCACCCCCATATTTTGTTTATTATAAAAAAATATTCTTTTAAGCTGGTAACTTGTACAAGCAAAATCAAAAGCGATTGCTTCTAAAGACCGGCAAAAACCTTTTATTTACTCATCATATCTTTATATGGCTACAATATATTTTTCTAAATTATTAGCGTGGATATAAGTAAATGTTAGTTAAAAAATTATTATACTTACTTATATATATCTAAACAGTTGCTAAAGAAATTACTACTTATCTTTTTGCGTATTAAAGTTTAATTTAAGCTTATCACAAAAAAAAAAACAAGTAAAGTTTGTGTTTTTTTAAGCATTTTAATCGTACAAAATGCAAAATTCAATTGTATAAGTAGCTTGAAATCCTTTCATAAAAATCAATTTGGGATTTTATATAGATAGAATTTACTTGTCTTGTTTGTACGACGTTTGTTTTTTCAATTTTTTGTTAGTGTTCGAACTAGAATAGCTCAACAGTAACATCGTACTTCTAATTTAACATGAAAAATGATTAAAAAACATTTTACTTAAACAATGGTATTATGGTCATTGACTTTTCAACGCTTTAACTTTTTAGGATCCGGATCCTGCCGTACTCTAATAAAAAAACTGGATCCGGTATGATTTTAATTTAAGAAAAAGAACCGGATCTGGCCGGAAATTAAATTTGAAAAAAGATCCGGATCCGGCTTGATCTTAATTAGTAAATATAGTAGGTCGCTAATATGAACATATATGTTAAGGGTAATTAAAATAATACTTGTTTAAAAACAATAAGTTAAAAGACAAATTTCGTAAAAAAACCATCCGTTCGGTTAGTGTCAGTAGCTGATTTAGGGAAAGAGTGAAACTGTGAATTCTAATTTATTCGCATCACAGAAGAAAAAGGAGATAACGTTCCTAAAAAAATTAAAAAAAACTTCAAGTTTGAAAAAAAACTCCAGTAAGCAGCAAAATAATGAAGTACCTACAGACGATGCATTAATGTATTTTAAAATAACGTAAAAACAGAGATATAGAATTGGAAGCTTTATATCTTCGCCTAGAAAAAGAGAAAAACTGTTGCTAAAAGTCATCTATCTAAACCACAACTTAAAAAGTATAAATGCAAAAAACTTGGACAAATTTTTTCAAAAAAAAGATAAAAGTTGTCCAAATTATGACATCATACCAACTGAGGTTTTAAACTGTTAGGAATTCTGAAGAAACTAAAATAGACAAAAAAAGCATTTAATTTTTACAACGCAAGAAATGTGGATAGTAGTGGTGTGAGTCCTTAATTTCGCTTTACAAACTGTAATTTACACAAATTATTTTTATTCTGTTTAAAAAACGCATAATATTGGGGAAATTGCGAACATGTCCACAGACCATGTTATACACTCAAATAACTAGAAATGTTTTTATCAAGGCTATATCTAGGGCATTTCTAGTTCAAAATGATTGGACCATTAATACGTTTATTACATCATAACAAAAAAATCAAAGTAGATTAAAAATGATGTCAACGACGAAACAATTAAAAGAACGATGGAACATCATGCTACGCTAGGGATCAGCAAACTGGTGCCAACAAAGCCAAAACATGCGGCGTGCAAAGTATTTTTTAGCTCAGGACATACCTTTTTAAAAACAATAATAGAAAGGTTTTTGTAGTAAAATCTATAAGTTAGGCTCTTAATTTAATAGTTAAAACTTGCAGACATCACAAAGTTTAAATTTTTATTACATTGTACTGATAAAACTGGCAAGAAAATAATCTAAGCTAAGCAATATATGCTAGCATTAAAGTTTAAATAACAAACAAACCATTGTTTAGATCGACTTCACCGAGCAAAGTATTTGGAGAAGATCTTTTCTGTTACATACTTGTAAATACCAGCTTGATATTACCCGTCGCATTATCACTGCTGCCATCAAAATATACTTTCCCGTGCAGTTTCTATCACGCCTGTGGTTTTAATGTATCTGTTTAAAGCATTTTTAAATACGTTAATATTGTTAGTATTTTATATAAAAACAAAGGGTTGTGACAGTTAAATATTTATATTAAATGAAACTTAAAATAATATATATTAGAAAAATACTTAAAATTTTGATTTGTATATTTTTATGGTGCTCTAACAACTTACGAATTTTAGTGTAATTAGAACTAGTTTAATTAATAAATTCTATAAAACGTGCAAATTCAACGGGAAGTGCGAACTCAAAAGGTGTGAACTCAAGAGGAAAATTCCTGTAATTTACATATTTTCTTTATGTCCTTTTCTGAAAATAATATATCTAGTTTTAGTATACGGTGATACTTGTGTCTAAGAAAATCGCATATATTGAACAACTAAAACAATAAGACCTGGAATATAAAACACGTAGTACCATGACTAAAACACTCATTTACAAACACTAAAGTAAACATAAATTAGCTATAAAGAAATAAAGTCGATAACAAACTATTGAATAGATATCAAACTTAAAATATATAGAAGATCTTTTTTAAACAAGAAAGTAACTTAAGAATTATGTAAAAAACAACTACAGTAACCTCTCGCTTATTTACGCACATTGTGTCCACAGAAAAAATGCGTTATGATACGAAAGATCATAAAGATACGAGAGGTTCCAAATATACTTAATATAATGGCTGTTTTTTGATATTGATTCTAGTTAAAAGCAGACTGGGGACTTTCCCACTTTTAACAATTTGTTCACTATATTTATAAAGATAAAAACAAAAGATAAAACTATACATATATAAAAAATAAAAGGATTTGAAGAAGAACTTCAAATAAACAAAAAACGTCATATGAAAATTAGTGACATGTTTACTAAAAAAAACAATTTTGATTTGTGTTAGGTGTAAGCTCTATATTTATTAAGTATCACTGCTACTTTTTGCTCGTAAATTTCATTAGATTTCTTTTTTAGATGTTTATTCATATATAAGGCAAGAGTACTGAATTATTTATTTGTGTTTCGAACTCTCATTATTTCATTATTAACACAGTCATATTTCTATCAGAATTTTAATTTAATCTGTTATTATTAACATAATTTCTGATACAATAAGTTATATGTAACTAAATGTTTATCAATTAGTAAAGGAACATAAGTTTACAAAGTTAAAGATATAGAGAAATGAGTTAGCATTTAAAAACATATTTTAAATTAAAAATATACAATAAACCTAATTTGTGCAACATTAAAAAGAAATTCTATTTTTTAAACTTTTTAGAATTCTGAAATGCGTAACGTCACGAGTGCGTAAATATGCGAGAGGTTACTGTAATTAAAAAGTGTAGGTTGTTGCTTAAACTTAAATTTAAGTTTGTCAAAACTCTGAAAAACATTTCAAAAACACGATGGTTATTAGCAAATTATACTATTACAAGTTTTTTGTTAAAAGGCAAATGTTTTGATTTTTAAAGGTTTATCAAAGCTAAAATAAATCTTTACTGAAATTACGCTAAAGCTATAACCAATTATTAGTTTTATGCATAAGTTTTTAAACCGTAGTATTGGTATTAATAATTTTCATAAAACCCAAAACTATTATAACTAAATTTGGTTTTACATTAACTCATAATAAGAGTTAACATTCTAAGAATAATTTGTTTTACTGTGTAAAAATTAAGAAGTTGTTGAAGAATATTTTTATATATTTGTTTAATGTTTATATACGGCATGCTTACCATTTATAAACGTTAATAAGTATGTGCAAATAATGTGTTTATTATTTATAAAAAAAATATTCACTAAATAACTTACTTCTACTTCATAAATATAGTTAGAATAAAGTTGACTAAATATTACAATGAAAGTTATAAGAAAAAATAAAATTATTATCTAAAGATCAAAACTATAATTTAGAGACATTAGATCGACAGCTAAAATGACTTTACGAAAAAGTAGTTGGCCATTTTGGGGTAAAAGTTCAAAGAGTTTGTAAAACTGCTAAAAACGTTAGATGTAGATCACTGCCTTGTCTCCTATACTCGATAGAACAATAGATGTATAGAGAATTGAAATAGCATGATTGGCATATTTTTTACGTTCCAAATGGGATAATTATATTAGTTAGTTGACCGTAAATAATTATATGTTCTTATTGATCAGGGGTCAGCAAACTATTATAAGCTGCAAGCAAGTTTTTCTATAAAAGTTTGATTGTGGGCTTAACTATACAAAAAAAAAATCGTTTTTGCACGCAGTTGCTTCTCAAAAATCTACGCACACTACATCCACAACAGAAATCCGTAATTAAATGAGAGAAAGTAAATAAGTGTGGACTAGTAAATGTACCTAATACTTATCCGCTGTTTTCTAATAATGCATTTGACTTTAAACACAGGTTTGCAAATCGTTTTTTTTTTTTTCAGGTTTTTAAAAGTACACATTTTTGGGTCTATTTTTAGTTTAAAGTTAAGTTTTAGGTAAGAAACTGTGTTAAATAGTATAAAAATATTGAAAAGATACTGTAAAGCTACTTTAAATATGTTTTTTAATAAAAACCATTTTTGATTATAACAAAAAAAATTATTCATATTATAGAATTTTTGAGTCAAATCGAAGTTTTACTACTGAATATGTGAACATTGTTAAAATTCCAGGTTTTTCCAGTTTTTTTTTGCCTAAATTGTCAAGTTCCAGGTTTTTTCCAGGATTCCAGGTAAAGTGGCAACACTGTAAACATTTAATTTATGTTTGATTTTTTTTTATTATATATTCGACACATACATTAAATTTAGTTCAAACAAAACTAAATAATTTCAATTTTTTTTGTATTCTATAGAGAACTCTTAACTGCGTAACTAAAGGAGTATCCGTAATCAAACAAGTGCGTAGATTCACAAGAGGTTACTGTAATTGTAGAAATCAACAACAAAATACTATTTAAAACAAAATGTGATAAAATAAGCAAAAAAGGAGCTCTAGTAAATAATAGTTTCTAAATCAAAAAGCTAATTGTAACTTATAAGAATTTTTTTTTTGTTTTTAAAAAGTTTGTTTCGGGCTGATAACTCGTAACCCGCCGATTTTTGCTTTGAGAGTAATTTTTGGCCCACGGCCAAACCCGAATATGATCCAGTTTTTTAATCCCGGGTTTAAGAGGTCAGTGTTAATTAGTAAACAGTATAGAATCTAATTTATTTTTAAGTAGTCATATATCAAGAAAAAACGATTGGTTTCTAAATTTATGCTAAAAAGGCGTTTATTGAAACGAGTTTATGAAACCTTGCCCTCTGTTAGTCGGTGCCCAATTAGTCTTATAACCAGATGAAACGACATAACCTATTGTAGTTGGGCAGCTTATTAATAACAAAATTCTTTTCTTTCTCTATTTCATATATTTTGCTTCTTGAAAATATCATAAAAGTTTCATTTTTCGGAACTTAATTTGTTGTGGGACTGCTACAGAAATATTTAAAATACAGTACTGGTACGAAAATAAAAAGTTCATTTTAGAAATTAACTCACATCTTAACAGTATACTCAAAAATGAATAAAATTATTCTCATACTTTTTAGACATTACCAGATTTTCAAGCACTTTTATTGAAGAATACTCTCATTTGGCCTACAAAAACTGAATGCTTATTTAAAAATAATTCGATCATTATAATATCAGCAAACAAACTTGACAAGATGACGAGGGACGTGCATCCGGCCATTTTAAGTTTCTTCAGCACGAAGTTTGGCTGCTGATCATCATCTTTCGCGTTCTTCTTCCCCGGTGGAGAGTCCTGCCGTGGACCTTTTGCTTCAATGTTTCTTCTTTCGCTTCGTTGCTGTTGTTAGGTTTACTAAGTAAATCCTATAGCAATATCCTAAGTAATAAAATAATTGTTTATTTTGCCTTTACTTGTTAAATTTTATGTTTTTAAATTAAATTTATTTTGTTTTTTATTAATCTTTATTTCATACTATTCGAGCTCAAATACTTGCCGTCCGTGAAACTTTCACTTGCATCAACACTCTCCGAACTTGAGTTCTGGCAGCGACTTGCGACAATCTGTCTGAAAGATTGCATAAAAAGTTATTTTTTTTTAAAGATGCCAACCATTTGGCGTAAAGCTGAAAACGTTTTTGAAAAATCTAGTTTCTTTTGCAAAAGTTATTCTACTAAACTAAAAAGTTCTTTTGTTCTTAAATAGTGAAACATTTGATTAAAACTTAAAAATGTATAACGAAAAAGTTTAGCGGCTTTCCTTAGTAATGAGATTTAGTTAAAATTTAATGTGTCGATTTTGACGTCAATAATAGTTAATTTTATTTGAACGTAAATTTTTGTTTAGACGACTTATAAAGAACACATAGACAAAGTATTAAAACAATAAAACGTAAACTGCAGCTTAAGTGCACTAGCATATATCTAACTACATACACGATTTATACAGGTTTTTCTTCAGGTGTCGATTATGACGTCAATAATAGTTTATTTTATATGAAACTTTTAATTATTGTTTAGACGACTTATAAAAATGCATATATAAAGTATTAAAACGATACAACGTAAACTGCAGGTTAAGTGCACTAGCATATATGTAACTACATACACGATTTATACGAGTTTTTCTTCTTCAGGTGTCGATTATGACGTCAATAATAGTTTATTTTATATGAAACTCTGAATTATTGTTTAGACGATTTATAAAAATGCATATATAAAGTGATAAAACGATACAACGTAAACTGCAGGTTTGGTGCACTAGCATAAAAATATAAAAATGTAGGGTTGCAAATATTCAGCTAACTATAGTAACGTGTTATAATTAATGTAGTAACGTTTTGTTCAGGTGATCACAAAAATTTACAAAATTAAAACCTTAAAAATATAGCCCGAAAAGAAAATAAGTTTTTTTTCAATATTCACACCTTATGATAAAGTTTAAAATTGAAATATGTGTTTTACTTTCTACTGAAAACTTCTGAAAATATAAACTTAGCTGAAAATCTAGTTATAATTTTATTACGTTGAAAAATACATCTAGTTCACACCTTAAATTTACAAATATAAGACAATGCTGATGTTCTTTACGTTCTTAAATGTGCTGATGTTCTTAATGACCCTCACATGGCCCTAATATAATAGCAAGCTTTTTATCTTTTACCAGGAAATAAGTCTTTTTTAGGATTAGTTTTGTTGAAAAATCTCAGAATTTTTAAAGTATTTAACAGAAATATTTTAATATTTACTTAAGTTGGCAATTATCAGGGATCTGTTGACCTCTAAAGTTTAGAGCTAGATTATAAAAGATTATTGCACATACATCATTTCTTGCTCTGTTTTTAATTCATTACACAGAATAGAGTTTAATACTAAATTCATTTTATAGATTGTCAACTTTATCTGTGGTGGTTTTTTTGTTTATGACACATTTGAGAAATAATTTAACATTGTTATTCTAACTGCCTTAACATTATATACTAATATTTCTCTTAATATCAAAAACTTAACTTTTTTAAACCTCACTATGAAGTTTGTAGTTTGACTTTTTTCAGTTTGAAATGTTGGTAATTACTAAGGATGATGTCGCACCAATATAAGCTGATATTATGTTATATCAATATCTTTTAAAACCATAATTTTAGGCTAAAAATTTGTGTTTTATAGATACGTAAATAAAATTAAAACTATTTATCATAAATTAAAAAAAAATTGATATTTAACACTTTTGTTTCACAATATAAAGTTTATAATTGATTATGTCAGTAGTTTATATCAGAGTTTCCCAAAGTTGGCGGTACTGCCCCCCTTGGACCGATTTTAAGTTGAAGGACAATAATTAGAACGGGGCAAAAGGGGAGGGGGGTACATTTTATTATTATTGGAATTTTTAAAATTTTAGAAACTTACACTAAATATTCTTGAGTTGCAGAGAGCAAAAAAAAATCTTAGGCTTTTTGAATGGTAGTCTTGTTGGAGGGGGCAATAGCCTTTTTAATTTCTTCAAAGGGGCAATTTAAAAAAAAATGGGGAATCCTGGTTTATATTGATTACAATACTGTAAAATAAGTTCGATTTTATATTTTAGTTTATAAAAATAAATTTAATTCTTATTACGTATTTATATAGCTTGTTTGAAACAAAGTATCTTTTTAGATTAAACGTATTAGGCTTAAAACATTGACTTTAGCCTAAAATCATGGTTAAAAAAGATATTAAATACAATATAATTTTAGCTTGATATTCGTGCAACATCATCCTAAGTAATTACCGAGATGTTAAAAAAAACTAATCAGTTTGATTTGAAATCTTCTTTTTGTTTGTCATTTGAGTAACAATTTGTAATGTTTATTAAATGTGCTTGATAAAATATTTTGAGAAAAATTAAAAAAAACTAATATAGAAATTAAAATATAATAAACTAGCATTAAACGAAATATTCTTTGATTAAAGAAAATTTAGATTATATATAAAATTAAAGTCTGATTTTTGATATTCTAATTAACTTAAATATATAGCTAAAAGGGTTTAACAAATAATTCAATTCAAATTGTAGGTACACATATTGAGAACTAAATTTATTACAAAGTTTATAGTTTGTAAATAAATTTTAAACCTTTTAATAAATTATTGTTTCAATTTTTTTCATTTATACTTATTACCTAGGATGCTGTCGCACCAATGTCAAGCCGAAATCATATTATCAGGGTTGCCACTCGTTTTTTTTTCAAAATTTTTTCCAGGTTTTCCAGATTTAACTTTTAAGTGATTAAACGTTTAAGTTTTAGAAGTTTAAGATAAATAAGTTAAGTTATTTAATGTATTTATCAAACATATGAATGCAAAATTGTATAATAAAATTGATTCAATATTTTATTTTGGAAAAATAAATTTAATTCTTACTGTGTATTTATAAAGCTTCTTTAAAACAAAGTATCTTTATATATTAAACATATTAGGCTTAAAACATTGATTTTAAGCCTAAATTTATGATTTAAAGAAACATCAAATACAACATAACTTCAGCTTGATATTGGTGCGACATCATCCAAGGTAATTACATATGCATGGTTGCCACTGATCAAGCTGAGAAAAATTTCCTGACTTTTCCTGACTTTTTACCAAAATTTTTCTGACTTTTCTAAATCAGTTTTATTTATATAAATTGTACACTTAGTTTAATAAAATACTACCCAAACTATTTAATAATAAATCTTTAAATTAAAAATCTATTAAAATAGAATATACTTAAGTAACTTTAAAAAAAAGACATAAAAAAGTAAACTATATATCTGTTGTATACAATATTTCCTCTTATCATTTAGTATAAAATTTGTAACAAACAAATATACTCTTATTTACTTTAAAAACTTAAGTTACTCTACAAAAAATACAAACAATAAGTAAACCTAATCTTGGCATATACCTCTCTTATAACATAATTTATAAACTTAAACAACTTTGAAAAAATTATAAATATACACATTAACTTGTTCCATAAAATTATAAACTAACTGCTTAGTTATAAAGAACTCAATTATTTAAACAAAAAACACTTTGATTCTAAAATTATGCTAGATAAACTTTTGTGTATATATCACAGTTTCACCATGGAAGTGTCCTTGCTACAGATCTCCAATACTAAAATGCTTACAAAATCTGTTTGTTCAAGTAGGGTACTTGTTCAAAATGTTAATAGAAAATGTTTGCAGTTTTATAAAGGATGTCTACTAATTCATATCAGGTGAAGGCATTGGAAATATAATTAAATATTTTAGTAAATTTCTAGGAAAATTTTGGAATTTTTTTCTGACTTTAAAGGACTTTTAATTAATTTTTACATTTAAAGGCTTTGGAAAACAAGGAATTTCGTAAATTTAAACTGACAAAATCTGACTTTTTTTTTAATTTTATCAAATTTCCTGACTTTTCCTGACTTTTTTTCAAAACCCCCCATTTTTTCCTGACTTTTGTCATTTTTTTTAAATTTTTCCTGACTTTTCCTGACTTTTCCTGACCGAGTGGCAACCCTGCATATGTTTAATATTATACAAAAAAAAATTAAATTGAGAAATGATTAATGTACTCCTTATGGCAAAAACCAAATACTTTTGAAGTGCATATATTTCAAAATAAAGTTAATTTTTTGGGGCATTTATATTGAACTAAAATAAATTAGGTTAACACTTGGAAATTACACTACCAAAAAGGTCACTTAAACTTCTTGACAATTAAATAAATCTAATTAATGGCCTTGCCAACCTCATAAAACAATCAAAATAGTCTTTGAGGAAGGCAGAAGATGGTAAGTTAAATTGCTTTTGATCAGAAGAAAAAATTTCTGAATATGTAGCAACTATGCATTTTAAAATTTATTGAACAAAGGAATACTTTTCTTTGATTCAAAAAATTTTGCTTGAGTGGTTTTAAATTGATATGAGTCACATAAAACTAGATTAACTTTATTAAAGAAAAGAATAAAACTCAAACAATTTACTTACTATCAATATTTTTATAATTCTAAATGCTTAGTTCAAACTAGGGTTAAGAATACATAACTAAATAAAGGGTCAAAAAAAAGTATGAAAACAAAACTATTAAAATAATATAAATTTAATAAGCTTGAGTTATTAAATAAATTTAACCTTAAGTTTTATAATTAAAAAAACTCCAAACAAGCCTGAATAACCTGAAAAAAGCTTAATCTAGTCATGGTTTGGCAAAATCTGTAAAGATTTTGTGTTATTGCAGAAATGTTTAAAAAATATTAGAAATATTAGATAACTTATATTTATGTGGGGTCTAAATTAAAAAAAAATACCTTTAATGGATAGTACACCAGTCAATTTTTCCAAATTCCACAGTGATGTCCATTTTTCATTAGAAGAAGTTGTTTTTGTTTTCAATTTATATTAAGTTAAGCTTGAAAATGAATATTCTTTATAGTCTCAAAACAGTCGAACTAACCTAAGTTTCTTTTCAGTTTTATATTCAGACAAATTTTAATAATAAAAAACAACTGTTTAAGTAACTTGTTTTTTAGTTTATCAAATAGAATGATTTTGTTTAAATAAGATCCACAACTTGAAAATCCGCTCTGCAGTGAAACTTAGTTATTGCTTTTTTCTAAAGTTATAAATTATTAATTACTTAAAAAAGTTATGTTTTATTTGACTATGTGTTATCTTAAATGCTAACTTTCGTTTATATTTGTATGGTGTGAGGTAAATAATGTAGTGATAATAAAAACATGAATAAGTAAATATTTACCCTTTTCGTCTTAGCGATAAAATAAACGCCACTAAACATTAACTTTGTTCATTTTGGACATAAGTATGGAACACAAGCATATAAGGTTTTAGCTGAATGTTTATTTGTAGATTATAGCTGTATTCTATATTTATCAAACTAAACGACTTATTTTAAATTGTTGGGGATAAAATTCTATATCAAAATATTTTATCTTTAAACCGAAACTTGAAAAAGTAGAATCTAAACTATATCTAAATTACTAAAATTACTTGTTTTTTAATAAAATTTTTTTTAAATAACTCACGCACTACACTACCAAGTACCATCTTCTGTATATTTTAAGAGATAACTTTTTGAAGCTCGTAACTTGTACCAGATAAAGCGTAATCTATTATTCTAATAGACCAGCAAAAATCTATTATTTTTCCAACACAACAAAAGTTTTTTTTTTTTAGTTTAAGAGTGTTTAGATGTATTTTTAATTTTTAGTTTTATTTATATTTTTAAATTTGAAATATTTTTTCTTCTTTTTTCTTTCATTGGTTAAGGCTTAATGCTAGGTAAAATATAAAACTTGTTGTCACAATTGTGATTTTTTTTAGTTTTAGGACTTTACTTTAGTTGATTCTATATTTACATTAATTATGATGAATCCAAGTTATATATGTTATAGCTGTTCTTCGTTTTATACTTTTAAAAAGTTGCAAAAGATAATTTTCTATTTTGTTTTATATAACAGTAAAAATCAATCTTATGTTAAACGCAAAACTTAAACTACTTTATTTGTATTTGATTTTATGTTTTTATTTTATACTTGAATCAGTTGCTAAAAATGATATTTTATTTACTTTTCTTTTGAGCTTGATTACTTGTCAGCCTGATTTTTATATTTGCTGAGTATACATAACAAAGTATTTTAAGTATTTTTTAGTTTTAATTATTATAACTTTATTTTTTATCAATTTTTAAAATATTTTGGATAAGGTTGGTTATTAATAACGGTATTAATCAAAAGAAATAAAAATATCTAAAAAAAAAAGCTGAATTGGCAAATCGCAAAACAGACTGACTTTAAGTATACTTTCCTTTCTTTTTCAGTACACCAATACCGAAAATCTATCGTAAACGGCTTGGAATTATATCAAAAAAATTAAACTGATTACTGTAATTAACTACAATAACGTTATTTATATAAGTAATTTAAACTTTTGTTTATAGCTTGATGTTTTTCTTTTTCTAAGAAACAGTATATTTTTTTGTTCGTTTTTAGAACAAAGGTTTTAAACAATACCTATGAATTTTTTTAAATATTGTTTTTTTTACTAAATTTGTAGTGATTATTGTGAGTAAATTTTTATTTTATTCACATTAAAAACAACTTCAAGTTTAGGATCCGGATCCAGTAGACCACTAATTTTTATTAACACTGAATTATAAATAACATTTCAAATGTAAAAACATGTATAATTTAAATGCCGTTTATATTTTTGTCTTAGTACTTAATATACAGTAGGATGTTTATAACTAAGTTTATAATACTAAATTACCAAATAATGCAACATATCACGTTTTCTTACCTTTAATTTTTGGTAACTTTTATGTATGTTTATCTATTTACCAATATATAAACAAAAATGATAAACTAAGTATTATTATCTTTCTAACTAACTAGTTTTTGGGATTTTCTTTAAAAGTTGCACCTGTTTTAAAAACTATAAATAAATATTAAAACTTTGTGTCGTATAGATTAAATTATTTTTTATAAGATACTATTACTTACTTTAACAGTTGTAAAAGACAAATCAAATATGTTTATTATTTTTTCTCTATCATTTAGTCATTTTTTTTCGTTTAGTGTTTGACTAATTTAAGTTTTTAAACTAACAAAAACTGTTTAGACGAAATTTTATTAGTTTGAAAAGGTTTTAGTTGAGTAATTTATTAAGTATGTTGTTTTACTACAAATTTTTTGTTTGAAAAATAACTTTAACTTCTTAGAACTCTACTTTCTACGTTTTTTTCTATTTATAGCCATTGTAGAACATATTTTTTCTACAAAGCAAACTGTTTAAATGTGTTATTGTTTTCGAAAAACAACAAACTATAAAATGATGAAATAAGCTTGATAATTACAATTTTTATTTTACACGAAATAATACAAAACTTGAAAATAAAAACAGATTGCTTAAAACTTTTAACTGCAATAAAATTACTTAGCAATGGAGTGTTTTTGTAAATATTCTATGAAGTAAGACTATTAAACACAATCTCAGCATTTAAATATTTTTTGCGATTAAGTTCAAGTTTGTATAATGAAAGTTATTTTACAATAAATGATTTTTAATTGTAAAACAGTCTTCATATTTTCAAATTCTACAGCAATAAAACAAAAAGGACTTACATTAGTTTTAAAAACGTTTTAAGTGCAAAACGCTCAGCTTTTTAATATGCTCGGTAAGTTTGAAACAAGTGTGAAAAATAGATAATTTAAATTTCACATTTTGAAGTTACTTCTAAGTTTTTCATACTAAAACACAAACAAAAGTTGCCAAAAAAATAACTTTATGTTCAACTGTTTTTTTTTAAACTTTTATAAGTAAAAACTCATTCTTACTTTTTCTGCATCAACAATAAGTATTTATTTATTCCAAACAAGTGTATATTATCTTGTCTTTATCCGTAAATAAACTATCTAGACAAACAGAGGAGTTTAAAATTCGTAAACGCTTGTCATTCGTGACTTACTCTAAAGATAAAAATCTCAAAAATAAAACTGTTTTAAGTGAATCATTTATATATTTTTAATATTCTTAAATTCAAGCTAATCGTTTGTTACTAAAGTCGCCTGCGAAGCAAGCCTGCTGAAATATATTATAAAAACGAGTTTTTAACGTATTTTTTTATTTAGTTGACAATATATTTCTGTGTGTCAAGCGACACTTCAACGGAGCTTTGTGAAAAAAGTAAATGCTGCAAGAAAAGAATATAAGCTAAAGTATTTAGCTATATGCTATAAAATCCGATTGTTACAAAAATGTATTAAAAATTAGTTTAATTAAATGATTAGTATATAGCATTACGTAGTATTTTAATTTAATAAATACTACTTATTGATCTTCGCCTTGGTTATAAATCTATGACAGTCGGATTATATAACATATATTGTATATATTACTAACTATTTATTTACAGTAAACACACACATTCACCTACTTTAGCTTATATTCTCTTCTTGCAGCATTTACTTTTTTCACAGAGTTCCGTTGAAGTGTGTGATTTCGCTGGACACACAGAAGCACATGTCAGTTAAATAAAAAATCAAAGTATTGTGAAATTTTGTTTTTATTGGATCCTAAATCGCTGTGCTTTCCCAACGCCGCAGCTAAAACAAGCATAAGTTGAGCTCCGCAGTCGGTCACTCAAGTGAGCGCACAGTCGCTGCTGCAAGCAAACCAAAAGCATTTTCAAGTGCGAAACTCAGAAGTAATTACTACATAACACAATATCATAAAGCGCGGTTTCACAAAATGGCCGAGTTGGGAACCATTTTAGAAAGTTAAGGGCCATAAGCTGCAATTGGTCCAAAGGGGGGACGTGAGTAGTTAAATTTTGAAACTTATTCTAGATATTCTAAAGTTCACGATGAAGAGCAAGAAAGAAAAAGTCTTAGGCGTGGTTAAGGGCAGTTTTGAAAATTAAAACAAAAAATGAGGGAAAGCATTTCGCCCACAGTAAATTTTTAAGAATTCTTTTGGTGAGCGGTCATTGTATTTTAAATTTCATTAAAAGGGTGGTTAGATAAAGCTTTGGATACCCTGTTAAAAATCGAACTATTGAAAATTTGCTGGTTAAGTAATAGCACATAAGTTAGTCACACCAAACCTGACAATTTGGAATTTTAAAACAAGAAGTCTACCACCTACAACTAGCATAAAACTTTTTATTAATAAGTATATAACATAAACATCAAAGAGTTTTTTCAAATTTTGTAGAGACAAAAGACACCAAAATGCATAGAAATTAAGCAGTTTCACACGCTGCAAAAATTTAACAATGAAAAATTACAATCATTTTTCTTAAGCTTTTAAAGTTCCCTTATAAATTTAAACCGAAATTTAAAATTTGTTCCGTGCATATTCATTTGACTTGTTTTTTCAATTTGCACTAAGTGAATAAATGGATAAAATTAAAGATATATGATATGACAAGAGAGTCAAAGTAAAATTGCACTCCTCGTAGTAAAAAAAAATAAAATTTTAAATTAAAAAAAAATTATCAATACAAAATTTAGAGAAAAAATAAATAAAAAGTTATATATATATAGTTCTTAATTAACATCGATGAAAATAAGATTTGTTTTTAACTACTTATATTTTAAATGGAGTTTAATTTTGAAAGGAAGAACGCACTAAATTTCACAATTAGATTTTTATAAAAACATTTGGAAACAAAGAGCATCAAATAAGATAAACTGTTTACTATGAAAAACATACTCTAATTTAGTTTTTAATTTTTTGTGAACATCAAAATAATTTTCATGCACTTTACTGTGCTGAACACAGAGATGAAAACTTTAGGAAACACTTACTTAATGTATACTTACTTTAAAATCTTTTATTCAATAAAACTTTAAAACTTGTGTTGAAATACTTCAAGTAATTGCTGTTTTTTAAACAAATAAAAACCACTTAATTTGGCGTTTATAAAAGAAACAACATATTCAAAAAAAGATCACAAAAGACATTCCTCATCTTCTTCATTGCAAATCCATTCATTCTGCGAGGAAAAGCGAGGAAAGGAAGGACTTCCATTTCTTAGTTAAACCAAGCCGTCTTGTTGCCATGGCAGCGAAGAGTTCATTGTTTTCCAAGGTTCTTTGAATCTAACTATTAAGTTGTTAATCAAATGGTGAACCATTTGTTTATAAGCAAAGTCCACGACGTCATCACTTGAACACGTTACTTTGTGACGTAATATTCCTAAAAATAATACTTTTGGTTAATTTCATAAGTTATAATACTAAAAAAACGTTTTAGAAATAAACTAATAAATACTAGAAGCAAATAAAAGAATTAAAAAAATGTTGTTTGATTAACATTTATTAATAAAATTTACATGCTTATTGTTAACTATCTTTATTCTATGTTGTTAAAGTGGTAGTTGACAGCTGTTAACTAAAAGTAGTTTTGCAGTGATTTTAAACAAAATACTTTTAAAGTTTGTATGCATCATGACAAAACATAGCTATAGGAGCTTCTAGTGATAACTACAGAAAAAAGGAGATATCAGTAATTACTTGGAAACTAGATGTTCATTTATTAAATGTTCTGCATAAAAAAAAACTTGACTTTATAAATGTTTTTTAATGAGCTCACCTTTTTTGTTATGGTAATGAATAGATAAATAACGAAGTATAAATAGCTTTTTTAACGTGAAACTGGAAGTTTTTTTGATACAGCAACTAACCAGTAATGAAAACGTCTTCCAAATAAAAATCTTCCTTTTCAGTAACTTTCGATGCACAAACTAGCTTGTTCATCATTTTAATGCTCAAAGTCCACATACCGCCATGGCAAAAAGCTGGGAAGTATCTTTCGCTGTACATTCTTTCAGGTATATACCTGTAAAGTTTATAACTTAATCTGGTAGTTAAAACTTTTGGTATGCTTATTGTGATAATATGATATCCAAGTAATCGTTTTGAAAAAAAAACAACAATTATGTTTTATAGAACTCAGTATATTAAGTCTTTTTATTGTCGCATTTTGACTTGTAATATATTTCAATTCTGATATTAGTTTAAAACTCGTTTCTTAATCATTACTGGACTTTTTTTTTTTTGAACAAAATTAGTGTATATTTAGTAGAACAGCTTTAAGTCGTGTTATTTTACAATGTATAAAAATTTATATTTAGTTTAAGTAAATTTATCAGTGCTTAATTATACCATTTTTTATATCTCGATGACTTGTCTCTAACAGGTTCTGCGTTCTCTGTTCTCTTGAATCCACAAAATATTTTATTTTCATTTTCATTGACTTTTATCGCATTGAATGAATTATACACGTTTTGGACGTTCATTAAGCAATCATCGTCAGTAACTGTTACCCAATCAACTTCAAGCTTTTGAAATTTCAGCCAATGAAAACTCGATAAAACCTGAAATATTTTGTCTTTAAATAAATAAATGTACAACTTGTATTTAAACCTGTTAACAAAATCAACATTTCTTTGTTCACATAAACATATATCTAGATTATAAGTGTATTTTTTGTTTTTGTTGTTAAAGTTTTTATTGCTATCTACTATTATTAAAAAAATATTAAATACAAAACAACTAAATAGTACTTTTTGTTTACTTATAATAGTTTTTTAACAAAAAATCAACTTTATTTTTAAATTTCGTTTTTACCATAACTTGTTAAAATATCATTAAGAATGTATATAAGTTATGTTCATACTTTTTTATCTAAGAAATTGTAAAAGTGTTTATAATCTTTAAATATATAAAAGTAAGAAATTTTTTTTAAAAATAATAAAAACTAAAATAAATCATAACAGATTTTTTAAAATAAAACTGGTTGTACGCAGATTATGTTTTTTATTTAAATTTACTTTTGTTTTTAATTTTTTTTTAAGATTACGTATAATTATCTTCTTATCGCTCAGTTTAAATGTGGAACAAGCTTCTAACGAATGAATTTCTTGCAAAAAAATTAAACAACTTTGATCAAAGTCAAAAAATATGTATAAACAATATATTTGTCAGTAAAATTTACTAGTAAAATGTTTTATTTGTCATTTGATTTGTGAAGTTTTGTTTAATCTATAGTTTAATTTAATTAAGTAGCAGCATCCTCCCTTTATAGATAGTAAGTCTTTTTTTAATATAGTCATTAAATACATTTTGGACTGTTTATTGTTAGTGTGCTTTCGGCTTTGGGCTTTAAATTTTGTGGTTAGTCAATGCGTTTATGTTTTTGATGTTTGATGCTTAATATAAGTTTTATGTGTTTGTTTTTATTTTTCGTGTTTATATTTATGGTTTTTAACTAATTTATTTACGTTTAATGATTTTAACTAATATGATTTTTTTTGTGTTATCTATTCCTTTTGTCTCTACGTAATGTGTCTTTCAGTTGAAGTGGCCAAGGTTTTGATGCCTGGGTCAATCGTAGGACAAAACACTAAAATAACAAACTAACTTTTATTGGTAGAGCTTGATAACTGTCAATAAAGCTACATTGAAGAGTATCACCATACAATCTATTTTCTTCATGTAGTTGTATTTGCTCGTTATTATTACTTTGTTCACCTTTCTCTCCCACAACGAATATAATGGAATATTGGATATTGTATAGTCTATAGTTTTGTCAAAGTATAATTTGAAAACTTTTAACTTTTTCTAAGCGAAAATAGAAAAAAAAAATACTAAGCCTAAAAATTAGTAAAACTTAGTTAAACTTTGTGCTTTATAATTTATCTAAATATATAAAATAATAAACAAACTCAATAACGATGTTTTTGATTTCTTATAGTATAGACTTGTTTTGTTTTGTAGTAATGTAGTACGCAATTAACAATAAAACATTTAAAAAAACATGCTAATAGAGCTTTTTGTACACAACATTTTTTTATTATCTTTTAAAACATTGTAATATTTTGTTTAGTTTATTTATTACTATTGCTTTAGGGTCAATAGCAAAAAGTTAAAAACAAAATAATATAGTTATTTTTTTCTGACAAGCTTCGTCAACTTTTATCCAAATCATTTTAATATTCAAAGGTAAAATGATATATTAAATAAGTAACTTGCAAATTCTTTAGTTTTAACTTACGAAATCAACAAAAACTCAAACAAATTTCGTTTGACACTAGATACATTGCTTCAGTACAAGTTATTATAATTGAATTTTTTACTCTTTACTTTGTCCCTTAAGTTTTCACAAAGTATTGAAATAGCATTTTAGCGTCTAAACTTAAGTTTAAATGCGTGTTTTTCGACATTTTTTTAGTATAAATTTGTTTATGATTTACTTTTTTTATACTATCAAAAACAAAATATTAAACAGACTAATACACACATGTGTTCTGTATAAAGGGTTTATATTTTAATAATTTTTTTAACTAGTTCTTTTAACGTTATGATATTTAATTAAAAAAACAACTTGAGACAGAACCTGTTAAAAACGTTTGCGTGAATTATTCATTATGTTGAAAGAATGATTAATGTTAATTTTGTTATAACTCTCAAAATACAAAACATTTTTCAGTTTTAGTTCAATTTAAACTGAAAAGATGTAGGAAATTTTAAGAAGTTTTATAAGCTCAATTTATCTTTATAACAAATGAACATAACAATAGCATCTAATAAGTTAAAAAAATTTTAATCTTCTAAATTGAATCATCAAATTGAATAAGTTTTACTCTTTGTAGAAACTTTTGTTTTTGTAATTTTAGTAAAACTTTACTATTAAAACGACTTTGTAAAATATGCTAATAAATTGGGCGTTTAAAAACTTACGATTCAAATTTTAAGAAATAAAAATGTAAACATCTCTATACTTTGCTACTAGTTTTATGTAAACTTATAAAACATATTAATTTCTTTTTAAACATTGCGTACAGATAAAAGTTAAATATGACGTTAAATACCTAAATATAGAGCCCCAAGTTGCTCTAATCAAATTTCTTCTTTCAAAATTCCCCACACTAGATTTTATCAGATAAATCATCTTATTATAGTTGTTTATATCTCTTACTTCCCCCATACTCTTCCAAGGAAGCACATTAGAACATTCTGGCATTGTAACAGGTTTTTCTGCGTTCTGATTGAAAAAGTCGTTTAAAACTTGACATATGTCTATACTAAATTTAAAGCTTTATTTTAACAAGTAGCTTAATATTCAAATGCAAATTTTTGAAACAGGAATTTGAGTTTTATAAATAAGTAAGAATATAAAGAATAATGTAAGGTTATCCAGTATCGAACAACTCTGTAGATTACTTTACGGTTATTTTTTACAGTCACAAATATTGGTTTATTTCTAATTATTACTTTTCAAATGCTTATACTATTTTTTTTTTAATATAATTAAATTCAAAATAATATTGTTTAACATTTAATTTAGCTTCTGTGTTAGTATTAATTACTTTTTTATGTAATACTATAAAAAATTGATTAAAATTATATTCTTTTATACCGAAAAAGGGAGGAACAAAGATTACTATTTTATCATTTTTTAGAAGTGAAACAAAAAATAATGAAAATAAGTTAGTTTTTGAATAATATCAAGTTCTAAACATTTTTTCTTATATGCTGTGATCTAAATTTATAAAAGCATTAAATACATAAATGTAGTTAGTAAGTAAAACGAATCCTTAGTATTTTAAGTGAATATTTTATTTAACGTAGTCATATACGTTTTGAAACTAATTATACTTTTTAGTTTTTATTACTTTTAAAATTTCAGTAAAAGTACTCTTAGTAAAGATTTTAACGATAGCAAAAAAAAAGATTTAAAAATTAAGTTAATTTATTGAAAAATTTGAAATTTTGAACGATTTGTTTAACAGCTTGAAAAATATTGATAAACCCAAGTTATAAACTGAATGTTTAAATTATGAAGTATTTATAACGTCTGTATTTAATAAATCTATTAAAACTACTTAAATCTATTAACACCTTTATTTACAGAAACTGTAACCAGCAAATAATTACAAAACAGTTTAAATTAAGATTATGAATAAAGTGATTATTTATTTACAGTATTTTTTCAAATGACGAATTTATATACCAAAAATATATAATAGTAAAACATCTGACGGTAAGATAGAATATCAAATACTTAGCTATTTTAAATTAAAAAAAATTACTACATAAAACAATTTAAAGTACTAACTCTGGCAAACTTTTCGGGCAACTTCTTAAACCTTGTTTTCATTGACCCATAATCGCAGCTAGCTGAAACGAATCTTGAACAGTCTTCATATTTTTCTAAGCGTTCAATTTGTGTGTTGTTTATGTCTCCTTTTTCACATGCTCCAATATTAAAAACAGATGAATGCTCATTTTTCATCTTGGTTGATTTGACAGTTGAGTAAACATCGTGTTGTTCATTAAACTTTTCTTTGAAAAAAGGCGAATAAAAACAGATTAGGTACAAAAAAATTGCACCGAAGCAAAGATAAATAAATTGGTACTGAAATTTCATTTTAACAAACTAGTGGCTGCAATTCTGTAAAGTTAAAATGTGTGGAGGTTAAATAGAAGACAATAAATTTGTATAAGCACTTAAACTTTTAGCAAAGCTAATTAAAAATTATGTGTTGTTTTTTTCTTAACTAGGTTTGTAACAAAGTTCTTTAATGAAAAAAAAAGTATAACAGTTTAGATAAAAGTATCTAAAATAATCTATTGATAAAAAGCGATATAAATAACTTTTTTATTTAGACTTGTATTCTTTGTAAAAAATAAAAACTCAAACTTATAAGAATTAATACATTAATAAAACATCAACGAAACAAATATTCGATGTATTTAAAAATAATTTTATGAAGCTGTCAAATAAAAAATAAAATAAAAGTAAATCGTCGATGTTTACTTATAATATGTAATAAAGTTTAATTAGGAAAGGAAGGACTTCCATTTCTTAGTTCAACCAAGCCGTCTTGTTGCCATGGCAGCGAAGAGTTCATTGTTTTCCACGGATTTTTGAATCTAACTATTAAGTTG
Source organism: Thalia democratica (assembly GCF_965202585.1). Classification (NCBI taxonomy): domain Eukaryota; kingdom Metazoa; phylum Chordata; class Thaliacea; order Salpida; family Salpidae; genus Thalia; species Thalia democratica. Next base: position 26,352 of record NW_028139702.1, read on the forward strand.
TTCATTAAATGCTGAACCATTTGTTTATAAGCTAAGTCCACGACGTCATCACTTGAACACGTTACTTTGTGTCGTAGTATTCCTAGAAATGTTCAAGTGTTGCAAACATTCATTAAACTCAATTAATAAAAAAAAGTTGTATGATTTGGTTAAATTGAAATTTATTTAAAACATAATTTTTCTAGCAAAACCTAAGTATAAGTTGTTTTGTTTATAATAAGTTCATGTCAAGTGAGCTAGAATGAAAAACCGTAACATTTTGTTAATGATGTGTTTCTTTGTTACAAAAAACATATATTTTTTGTAATTATAACTCTAATTTTACTAACTTTTCATTATTTAACTTATTTTTGGTTGTTTAGGAAGTTTAAATTCAACTTAATAAACATTTTTACTCATAGATTTTGTCATAACTACTAAAAAAATTATTTCAGCTATATTCTATATTTAAAAACTAAATTATACAAAATCATTATAAAATAAACAAATAAACAATCAAAAAAGTTAGCTCCGTGTGAGATATATTGGAAAAAAACCAAGTCCATTGATTATGAAGCTTACCTGTAATGTAAACGTCTTCTATGTAATAATTTTTATTTTCAGTAACTTTCGATGCACAAACTAGCTTGTTCATCATTTTAATGCTCAAAGTCCACATACCGCCATGGCAAAAAGCTGGGCAAAGTTTTCCGCTGTACTTAGATCCAGTTCTTTCTCTACAAAGTTATAATTTATTGCTGACTTTTAAATTTAGAGATAATCTAGATTACTTTAAATAAAAAGTGCTACTAATAATTTAAAGCAACTAAGATTATTTCTCCGGTACCAAGCAATAACTTGTTCTATTGAAGAACATGTTCATAGTATGTTGTTTACTGAACAAAAAAAGAAACGATCTAAATGTTTGGTCCTAGGACCTCAGCACGAAAAAACCTTTCGGTCATCGAGTCGTATTCCACTTAGATATAGTTTAACGTTTCGTCCATAACATTTATAATAAAATTTTAACATTTTCAAATGGTTTTAACTTCAGAAGTGCGGCTCAAATACCATACTTTTTATTGTATTGACTAGGTTATTTTAAATAGGTTGTCTTTGTTTAACTTTTTTATGTTATCACTGTTTTACTAATGATTTTCATTCAGTGTAGTCATAAAGCATATTCAACTAACATTGCAAATCTTTGCTATTATATATAAAGAAAAATTGTTAATACTTTTGTTTTATCTTTTGGTTATCATTCAGTATAGATATAACTGAAATAAGAATCACTATACTTCGTACTAACAACGCTGTAATTGGTCCACCAATAGCTATAAAAGGATTTTTATCAACTGTTCTTTCTAATCCACAAAATATCTGGTTGCCACTTTCACTGACTTGTATCCCATTGAACGTATCAAAAACGTTTTGGACGTTCATAAAGCAATCATCATCAGTTACTGTTACCCAATCAACTTCAAGTTTTTGAACGTTCAGCCAATAAAAACTTGATAAAACCTGTGACGATTTATAATTAGTCATTATAATAAACGTGAAAGCGTTTCAGAACTTCTACTAGAATTTTTTTTTGCACAAATTATAAAATATGTGATAAGGCAAGACATTTTGTAGAATTTTATACGTTTATTTAGTATTTAAAACTATTATAAAACTTTTATTGTTTTAACTAAAAATTAGAGTATAAATATATATGTTTTAAACTGTTTGATTTTTTTTCTTTTCATTTCATAACTTATAAATAGTTAAAACATATTTTTTCTTATTGTATTATATGAATATTTTTTAATTTCTGTTTTGTTTTATTATTTTATCTAAGAGCTGAAAAGGGTATATACAATCTGAATAAAAGCCAAAGAAAAAATCGTTAGAAAAAAACTAAAGTAATATAATAATAGATAAATTATAACATATTTTATTCATAGATTTATAAAACAATTGTTTGCGTTTCATTTTTAAGATAACTAACTTTTTAATTCTTCTCAATACTAAAACTAACTTTTGTAATCAGAGAAACGTAGCTGTCAGTGAACTTACATTGAAGAATATCACCATACAAATTGTTTTCTTCTTCTAAAGAGTGCTGTAATTTTTCGTGATTTCCATTTTCCATATTGATTTCTCCTACCATGAACATAAGAGAAAATTGTGCATTTTTAAGTCTGTTTTACAATTTTGAAATTAGTAATTTCAAATTTAGTCTTGCTCTACACTTAAACTAATTACTAATAATGAAGAAATCTTTTATACTTTTAAAGGTTTTTATTGTTATAAAATATGCTTTTTAACTAACTTATTAACTCTGTTTTAAATAAGTCCTTCACTAAAGAAAAAAAAAAAGTTAATAACTTATGGTTTTGTCACTTAAGTTTGCGTATGTAAATTTAGTTTAAAAAAAATAGAAAGCTCAGTATTTAGAATCTAAGTAATCAAAATTTACTACATCTCAAATTTATATTTTACTTAGCTACTAATTTTATGCACATTTATGTTATTTTTTTTTATGGCATTGCCTAATGACGAAAGTTTATTATGACGACACAGACCTAAATATAGAGCCCCAAGTTGCTCTAATCAAATTTCTTCTTTCAAAATTCCCAACACTAATTTTTATCAGATAAATCATCTTACTATAGTTATTTACATCTCTTACTACCCCCATACTCTTCCAAGGAAGCACAAAGTTAACAAAGTCTTTTTTTTACTTATGAGATCAACAAAAACTCAAATAAGTTTCGTTTTACATTAGATAAATTGTGTGAGTACAAGTTATTGTAATTGAACTTTTTTAAAGTGTAGCTTAATGCTTTACTTTGTAACAGATTCAACCATTAAATATTGAAACTGCTTTTAAACGCTTGAACTTGAGTCTAACTGCTTTTAACTCAACATTCTTTAAAAAAACAATTTGTTAATGAATACCTTTTTTTACATAACATAAAAAAATCTTAACAAACTAAATACCCATAAGCTTTATATCAAGATTTTATATAACGATTTTTTTTGATAAGCTACAAAACTAGTTGATTTAATTTTAAGAAAATTATTTCAAATTAACACAAATAAATAAATATATTCTCCTTGGTTGAGTTTATTCACAATTTTTTTTATTTTAACATAATTAAAATGAAACGAATTAATTAACATCTAAAAAGTAAATATATTACAATTGTAATGTTACATTAACAATAACAGCAAAAAATATAACTAAATCAATTATAAAATGAAGTTTTTGATCTCTTGCTTAAGTATTTAAGCGAATGCGTACCTGTAAAATTGCGTACCTTATCGATAAATGTAGTTAAGGTGGTGAATAGTTATATAAGACTGTAATGTAGAAGTTAATTATAGGGATCAATAAGTAAATGTGATAAAAATATTTGAAAAAATAAAAGAATAAAGTTGACTCTCTTGAGGTAGCCTTGTTGAATATATTGAACACAAGCATTTGAGCATCATACGCGTATGCTTAGTGTTACACTATTAAGAGAGGCACTTGTAGTGTGCCAGAAAGCGAGCTGACGACCTAGTCAGCTTAGGGATTTTACAATGTAAAGCTACAACGAGTAAATCCCTAGACGTCTAAGCGGGTAGACGTCGTCAAGGCGGGTTGTGTGTTAGTGTGTTTGCAGGCGTACAGATTATAGCTTGAGTCGACTTGGCCGTCGACTCGAGCTGGAGTCGAACGAGCGCAGCTAGGCGATCAAAGGTCGTATAGCAGACCTCATTGAATAAGCACGAAGGGAACGTAAAGCGAGAGCAAGGCACGTACCGTCCTAAGCAAGCCGTTGAGCATAAAAGCCGCTCTCTGATAAGGCGTAGCAGTATATGAACGAACTCTGACATGAATTAGCCGAGTTAAAAGTACGTTTGAGTGCAAATATGGTACGCATTTCTAAAGGTGAAGCTTCGGCCGGGGCGACTGAAGCAGAGTAGGCGAGATACTAGAAAATGCGAAGGCGAAGCACTCAAAATGTAACATGTAAAAAAGCGGCTTAGTCTCATAGTCGCTATAAAAGTCAGTGTTCAGTAGAAGCGAAATGTTTTGCAAAGGAGGCAGGAGCTTCGAGAAAAAAAAATTAAAACAGGGGGAGGGGTGATTTTTCGAAATTTTGTGGATTGAGAAAAAAAGTGAGGTTGAAGGAACGGTTGGTAGAAAATAGGTGGAAAATGAGAAAAAAAATTGGCGCAAAAAAGCCCCCGACGAGACGCCGCGGCGTCTCGTCGGGGGCTTTTTTGCGCCAATTTTTTTTCTCATTTTCCACCTATTTTTATTTTAAAGGCCTTTCGTCGAAAGACGAAAGGTCTTTTTTTTTACCAATATATTTTTTAAAGGCCTTTTGTCGAAAGACGAAAGGTCTTTTTTTTTTACCAATTTTTACTTATGTGGCTACCTCAAGAGAGTCGAAGTTTTTTAATTTACTCCCTGTTAATGACTAATTATTTCTTATAAAAAGTTCGTCTTAAATTCTAAAAGATGCCACTGAAAGTAAAGCATAGTTTTTTCTTTGCACAAAAAGAATTGAAGAAGTTTTTGATTTACCTAGGGTTTCAAATAACCAAGTCCTTTTAAGTTGCTATTAAAAGTTATAATATATAATAATCATTTTTGTAAGTTAAACGAATCGTAGAAGTTTTCAATTTACCTAGGGTTTCAAATGACCAAGTCATTTTAAGTTGTTTTTAAACGTTATAATATATAACAATTAATTTTGTAAGTTAAACAAATATTTTTTTACAGTTATAATTAAAACTATGATATACACAAGGTGAATTCATTAAAACATGTGTGATAAAAATCACACAAATTTAGATGCTTGCATTTTATCATTTATGTTTTAATTTAAAGTTTTTTAATGTTTTAGTTGACATACTTTACTTATTTTTAATAAATAGAGTTTTTTTCAGTATAAGCCTTTATGAGGTTTAAAGTTAGTATGATGGACATAATTTTAATACACATCCTTAATTTTATTTAATGTCCATTGTTCAAAAATTCTGGCACTGTTGTTGCTACAAAACAAAAAAGTATTAAAATAGATTCTTATAGCAGCAAATCTTAGGTAAGCTTAGGCAAGCAATAACATTTTAAATAAAAAGAAGAAGGGAAACACATTGTACAAATATTTAACTTTAAACCAAACGCAATGTATTGATTGAAAAAAAAATCTTGTGTTTACATAAAGTCGTTGATTTTTTCAATAGTTTTAACAATGTTAAGAACAGTGACCAGTAATTTTATTTACTTTATTATGTTACTAAAAGCAAAATACCTTCCTGTTGTGTATTATAATATATACATTGATTGCTTGCTATTTCAGAAGCGTTTAACATACTTTTTGGTTGTTTAGAATATAATTTTTTTTTAAAGAATTTAGAATAAAGTTAAAGAAAAAAAACTAACTTACCGCAATGGAAAAAAACTGATAATGTTATAAAATGTTTTGTTAGAATCAAAATCAAGAGTACTTACACGTTAATTAAATTTAATATACAAGAAACCTACCCAAGTTTTCAAAAATTCTGTTACCAAAAAAATCTATCGAATTTGCAAAGAAATATATGAAAATAACAAACTCAGACGTAGATACTATACTGCACTCATGCAAGACAGTTCTCAGACATGTCAATGAAGTTTGGATCAAAGAGAATGCAAAGCAAGACCTACTTGACGTTCCGATAGGAGGCTACCACGGCGCTGAAGTTTGCCAATTAATCGTTTTGTTCCTATTGAATAACCTAAACCTACTTTTATCTAAAGATAACTTCGAGTTGTACCGCGATGATGGATTTTTCATAATTAAAATGCGATCAAAAAGAATCATAGAAAAGATAATAAAAGATACTAGAGCGGTTTTCTCTGAACAAAATTTAAAAGATCGAATTAGGCAGCCGCAAGATAGACTTCCTGGATGTAAAACTTGATCTACAGAATTATATATCATCCCCACAGAAAACTCAACGCTAAAGAAAAAAACACATAAATACAAACTTTAACCATTCCAAAGCGTCAAAAGAGAACTACCTAACATGATTCAAAATATATCATCTGCTTTATCAAAAAACAAGACTATGTCTAATAACTACAAGGTATCATACGAGAAGGCAACAAAAAACTGTGGCTTTAATAAAGTCTTAGAATATTCAAATCAAAATGATGGTACGACCGGTAAAAAAAGAAGAAAAAAGCAATGTTATACTACTACCCCCCTTTTAGCGCAACATTAAAGACCAATAATTTCTTAAACTTATTAAATTACCTAAAAACGAATAAATAAAACTTTTAACAGAAAGACAATCAAAATAAGTTATTCATGTGTGCCCAATATAGAATCCGAAATCACCAAATCATAGAGGAAAGTAAAAACCAGAAGAAAAATGAAACAACTTGCAATTAGAAGCTCATGCCCAGTGGAAGGTAAATGCCATTCCAACCGTTTCATATAGAAAGCTACGGTCACTATAATAACAAAGAACAGCATTATATTGGATCCACTGCTAGAAACTTTAAAACAAGATACAACGAAAATATGCATAGCTGCAGAAATTAAAATCTGAAAGAATCCATAAAATTCAGCTCATTTATTCAGGCCGCTAAGTTCAATGAAGATATGATTAAGAACAATGTTAAATGGAAGATAAAGCATAAAATTAATCAACGCAAACCGAGTAGAATATGCACTCGGTGTAATATTGAAAAATTGTAAACAGCATTCGCTGAAAAAAACTCTCTCTCAACTCCAGAACTGAGTTAATTGGTAAATGTAGACAATTTGCTAAATCATAACATTATCATGTACGTAATTGCATATTTTACCATTTTCTAAGTTTGTTGCATTTGTGCTTGTATTTGTATTTCATTGTATGCTATATCAAATAAGTTTTTTGTATAAAAACTTATTATAACCCTCATAATAACTTGAATGATAGCTCTATAACAATTATTCAGTTCGTTATTAAGCACTTTAGATTTTGTTAATTTAACAGACTTATTTAATTCAATCAATTTTAACTAGAATCTAATTAGTACTAATTGTTAGCACTTAGTAATAGTATATATAGCTTTGTCAGTCTTACTTTATAGAGTTTTTAGTTCGTGATCACTACATTACGCATGAAACACCGTCTAGAAAAAAAACTCTAATTTTTAAGTTGCTTAATTAGTGTTGTTTAGAATATAAATATTGCGAAACTTTTAAATCAAAGTAAAAATAAACAAATATTTTTAAAACATCAAGTTAAATTTTATTGTAATGCTATTGGCATTTTCGCAGTCGAAAGTGGCTTTTTTTCATTCCTTCTCTTCTTTCAAGATTGATATAAATTGGTGGTGAGCGCTTGTTTTTGGCTGGTTAGTTGCTGTTGGCTCTTTAGTCGCTTACGTTTTGAGTTGTTGTAAATTGGCACTAACAGCCATTTTGTTTATAAAGAGTGATGTTTTTCACTTTGGCTTTTGAGCCAAAGTAGTTTAATGGGTGTAATTTTTTAGAATTTTGTTTTGTCGTACTTTTATTAGTTTGTAAGTACACCTTTTTGTTCTGAGAATCGATTTCTTTATACTAGTAGTTTAAGTATTCTAAAAATATTACTACTTAAATAGGCTAAGTTTAAATGATAGTGTAAGTTTAATTTGCATTCGATAAATCGACTTAGCTAAGTTATTTAGCTAAGTCAATTCTAAATATTAGCTTAAGTAACCGTCACCGATATTGTTATAGCGCGTTAAGTCAGTTAATTGCCACGTCCGCGTGAAAATAAGTAACACCTTTGGCTGACCGGTTCATTATTAATATAAATTTAATAACATTTAACTTTTAACATTTTCTATTTTCGTTTATAACACTTACTGCAGTTTATAAGTTTACTTCAACACTATTTTTGTTTTTGACTTTAACACTTTATTTTAAAGAATAGCAACTACTTTAAGTTTTACTAATAACTATTTATATAGAAAACTTTATAAATATAATATATTATTTACTCTTTGAGGTGTTACAAATTCGATAGAAAGTTTGATTATTGTACTTCTTTTTATCTCTAAGTTTAAAGTAAATATTAAAATTAATAAAATAAACTCACAACAAAAAACTATTTTTAACAACATCATCGAAACTAAAAATCACAATAAATATTGTGTTTTAAAAATTAATTACTTTAAGTTTGTCTAAACACTGTAAGGCTAATTTTAATTTTAATACTACTGTGTTTTTAAATAATTAATTACATAACCAAATATGATCAAGATAAGTATTTTTAGTTTATAAAAGTACAAAGCACCTATGAAATAAAAAGCTTAAAAAAACGTTTTAGTCAACAGTACTGAGTTGTACAACTAAAAAGGTAATATTCGAAATTAAATAAATATATATTCAGTTGTGTATATGTATGTACACAGTAATTTAAAAATTTACATTTTTTTTTTACTACAACAAAACGACATGTAATAAATACTCCACAAGTTTTTCTTTTGAACTGTAAGGACCTTTTAAAGCTACTGTTAACTTATAATTTTGCCCTGAAATTATTTGGCTGCAGTTTTTTATTTTTATTGAGTATTAAGCAATTAAGTTAGAGGAGTATCATCAGATTTGCACCTGACGCCATGTGAAGCTAATTAATTGATAGCTCACTTAATTTTAATGTATAACTAAACATATAATCAAATTTCGTTTGTAGAGCGACAGTTCCAATAGCGGATAACATTAAGTACTACATATTTTAAAACAAAATAATTTAAATGTTCATAATAAAACTATTTACGAGTGCTTTATCAAAGTATATTTTAATATTTTATCACATTTTGTTTTTATAATACTTTGTTTAAGTGTGGACCGCGACAACTTTTTTTTCAAAGTGCACTGCGACCTCTAGTTAAGGCTACCATTGTGGTCCGGTCCTGCTTCATTCCAAATAATTTAATGACGTAATAATGGTAAAAACTTTAATTTAAAATGTGTACCTTTTGACTTGTATTATACTGAATTGTATGCTAAAATATTAAAATACAACTAATTCTAACAACTATAACTGTAATTACTAAATTAAGATAAAAATGTTCACCTATAAAAGTAAGAAACACTATGACGTAGGAACAAATTTGCAGTATCTTCGCCTCTGATTCTTGGGTCCTTTTTGCGTCTTCTCGGTCATTCTTCATAATCACCTATGAAATTAGACATTTTAAATATAGATAAATAGTTTACGTTTCCGTTTCATAAAGTTATAAAATTTTCGTTTGTTAATTGTATGTTCTGTTGTTAAGGGTAAAATAACACTAACAAGATGCGTCAGGAAAAGAAGGTCACAAGCACGACTTGAGGTACAACGCTAAAATTTATAAAAAACATACGGTTCTTTAGACCATCGATTTGTTTTACGTCTGAGACGAAAATAAGTTGATGTTTCATACAGGGTTACCAGAGGTTTTTAAGAAATTTATTCATGTGTTCTGAACTTTTTTTTAGAATTTTCAAACTACAAGTTTTTGGTTTGTTTTTTAATATAAAATTAAGTTTAAGGTAAAAACCAGTCTTATATAGCACAAAAAAAAATGGAAATTTACTTTAAATGTGTTTTCAATAAAGAAAAACTTATTAATGACAAAACATTTTTATTTTTATGACAAATTTTTTGTGTCAATAGAAATTTCATTACTATACGTGTAAACTTTTGAAAATCCAGGTAATTTAATTATTTTTATTCAATTTTCCGGGTTTTACTTTTATATACTTTATTTTAAATTACAGGTTGTTCAAAGATTTTAGGCAACCATGTTTACGGTGTTGTTTAATAAACTATTTGGCCTAAACACTCTTACAACAAAGTATTCAACATAAATTTGTATAAAATATATTACTACTTTCGCATGCCAAACATGAATATGTAAATGAGGTCCGACAATCGTAAAATGTTGGAGAAAGAACCAGAACAATAAAAAAATTGCAAAGAAAAATGTACGTTCGATTGCATATTATTAAATGTCGTATAAATAGCGATTGTTTAAATATTAAGCAACACGTTGGATCATCAGGCTTCAAGTTTTTAATCAGATAAACAAGGCATAAACGGTTTTGTTAACATAAAAACACATTCAAAATTGAAACCTCAATTAGCCATGTTTAATTTGCTTTCAAACTACATAATACGTCATAGGCCAGATACTTCTGCTTTGAAGACCGGATCCAGATCACAGGCCTTACGTTTCACACCCCTAAAATAGCGTCTAACTAATCAAGTAATAAAACTTGTTTTTTCTCAATATGGTCTACAAAAGACTTTGTTAAATTAAGACCAATACCTGCTACATATAAGCTCAATGATTATATTGTCTAAAGAAGATACTAAACTCTAACAGACATAAACATGATGTACTTGACAATTAAAAAACTATAAGAAAAAAAATTCAAAATTATCTTAGATACTATTTAAAAGTCAATTTACGATAATGAAGAATACAAGTTCTTGGATATCAGAGCTGTTAAAAGTTTTTGTTCATAGTTTATTTTAATCGTCTAATTAGACAACTAACTTTGTTACATTACTAAGTAAAACTAGCCGAACTAAAACTTACCGACATAATTTCGAAAGCGTACCATTTATTACCTAATACAGAAAAGTAGTATTTGTGGCGCAGACAAGCTAAAAAAACAAGGACAAAAGAAGAAAATTATTTACAAAAACCTTATGCGAACTAATAATATACTAGATCTAAGATACGAAACCAGCCGGATTCGACTGTATTTTGCTTGACCCTAAGTTTAAAAAAAGATTCGGTTCTTAGGTGAAATTCGAACGGATCCGGTTTATTTTAAAGACTTAAGGTTTCCGCGGTCAGCTTTATTCAGTTTTACACTTAGCTTGTTGTGTTTATGCTTAAGAAACTTTTTATAGAAATCTTTTCTGCTCTTAAGCGCATTTTAAATTTATAACAAATCAATTAAGATGGTTGTTTTAGACAGTTTCACAATAATTTATTTATAAGATTTTTATTAACATGAATGCGTATATGAAATCAAACTATACTTCGAAGATTTGTGTAAATAAAAAATTAACGTATAGTTTTAAGAATGCTATTGAAATTAAGAACAGTGAAATTTTGTAATATAATTCTAAGACTTAGTTTTGGCTTTAGAAAGAGTAAAAAATTCAAAGAATGTGCCTAGTACTACGTGGTTTACAACATATTTGATTCCATTTATATTGTTACAGCTAGACAATGGCAACTTGTTAGCCACATTACTGAACCTTTTTGCACTGTAAAGCAGCAGTGTAGTAGAATCAACGCATTGCTGTCAAGTGTATTACCGCATTGAGAAGTTTTTTTTTTTTTTTAAAGGGAAATAGTTAAGCAGTCCAAAGTGGCCCTACAACCTTAGCAGAAAATATAAAAGAAGCTTTAGAAAGAAGGTTGTACAAACAACAGCTCATACTAAAACTTTATGAAAACTGCTTGTTGTTAGTCAACTGTTGATTCACAGTATTGACTTCAATTCATCACTCCTAATCTCAAACAGGAGGTATAAAGGCTATTGAAATTAGAAGTAAATAAGCACAGTTGTCGTGAGACTGGTCAAAGTAGTCACTTGCTTCGAGTACAAGCGCTTAATAACCCTAAAACTTAACTATCTTCAAACTATGTTCCTAATCATTTTTTACCGTCCTACTCCGAGTTTGAAACAAAAGCAAGTACAACCACTCACGAAAGCTAACAACAAGATTTAAGAAAGAAACAAAGGTTTTTTTTTAAATAAATTTACATTGACCAAATTAAAAAGCTGAGGTTTTATCTTGGTGGAAGTGAAAGATGAGATACCAACATCTTTCCAGGAAGCATATTTCGGCACCCCCATATTTTGTTTATTATAAAAAAATATTCTTTTAAGCTGGTAACTTGTACAAGCAAAATCAAAAGCGATTGCTTCTAAAGACCGGCAAAAACCTTTTATTTACTCATCATATCTTTATATGGCTACAATATATTTTTCTAAATTATTAGCGTGGATATAAGTAAATGTTAGTTAAAAAATTATTATACTTACTTATATATATCTAAACAGTTGCTAAAGAAATTACTACTTATCTTTTTGCGTATTAAAGTTTAATTTAAGCTTATCACAAAAAAAAAAACAAGTAAAGTTTGTGTTTTTTTAAGCATTTTAATCGTACAAAATGCAAAATTCAATTGTATAAGTAGCTTGAAATCCTTTCATAAAAATCAATTTGGGATTTTATATAGATAGAATTTACTTGTCTTGTTTGTACGACGTTTGTTTTTTCAATTTTTTGTTAGTGTTCGAACTAGAATAGCTCAACAGTAACATCGTACTTCTAATTTAACATGAAAAATGATTAAAAAACATTTTACTTAAACAATGGTATTATGGTCATTGACTTTTCAACGCTTTAACTTTTTAGGATCCGGATCCTGCCGTACTCTAATAAAAAAACTGGATCCGGTATGATTTTAATTTAAGAAAAAGAACCGGATCTGGCCGGAAATTAAATTTGAAAAAAGATCCGGATCCGGCTTGATCTTAATTAGTAAATATAGTAGGTCGCTAATATGAACATATATGTTAAGGGTAATTAAAATAATACTTGTTTAAAAACAATAAGTTAAAAGACAAATTTCGTAAAAAAACCATCCGTTCGGTTAGTGTCAGTAGCTGATTTAGGGAAAGAGTGAAACTGTGAATTCTAATTTATTCGCATCACAGAAGAAAAAGGAGATAACGTTCCTAAAAAAATTAAAAAAAACTTCAAGTTTGAAAAAAAACTCCAGTAAGCAGCAAAATAATGAAGTACCTACAGACGATGCATTAATGTATTTTAAAATAACGTAAAAACAGAGATATAGAATTGGAAGCTTTATATCTTCGCCTAGAAAAAGAGAAAAACTGTTGCTAAAAGTCATCTATCTAAACCACAACTTAAAAAGTATAAATGCAAAAAACTTGGACAAATTTTTTCAAAAAAAAGATAAAAGTTGTCCAAATTATGACATCATACCAACTGAGGTTTTAAACTGTTAGGAATTCTGAAGAAACTAAAATAGACAAAAAAAGCATTTAATTTTTACAACGCAAGAAATGTGGATAGTAGTGGTGTGAGTCCTTAATTTCGCTTTACAAACTGTAATTTACACAAATTATTTTTATTCTGTTTAAAAAACGCATAATATTGGGGAAATTGCGAACATGTCCACAGACCATGTTATACACTCAAATAACTAGAAATGTTTTTATCAAGGCTATATCTAGGGCATTTCTAGTTCAAAATGATTGGACCATTAATACGTTTATTACATCATAACAAAAAAATCAAAGTAGATTAAAAATGATGTCAACGACGAAACAATTAAAAGAACGATGGAACATCATGCTACGCTAGGGATCAGCAAACTGGTGCCAACAAAGCCAAAACATGCGGCGTGCAAAGTATTTTTTAGCTCAGGACATACCTTTTTAAAAACAATAATAGAAAGGTTTTTGTAGTAAAATCTATAAGTTAGGCTCTTAATTTAATAGTTAAAACTTGCAGACATCACAAAGTTTAAATTTTTATTACATTGTACTGATAAAACTGGCAAGAAAATAATCTAAGCTAAGCAATATATGCTAGCATTAAAGTTTAAATAACAAACAAACCATTGTTTAGATCGACTTCACCGAGCAAAGTATTTGGAGAAGATCTTTTCTGTTACATACTTGTAAATACCAGCTTGATATTACCCGTCGCATTATCACTGCTGCCATCAAAATATACTTTCCCGTGCAGTTTCTATCACGCCTGTGGTTTTAATGTATCTGTTTAAAGCATTTTTAAATACGTTAATATTGTTAGTATTTTATATAAAAACAAAGGGTTGTGACAGTTAAATATTTATATTAAATGAAACTTAAAATAATATATATTAGAAAAATACTTAAAATTTTGATTTGTATATTTTTATGGTGCTCTAACAACTTACGAATTTTAGTGTAATTAGAACTAGTTTAATTAATAAATTCTATAAAACGTGCAAATTCAACGGGAAGTGCGAACTCAAAAGGTGTGAACTCAAGAGGAAAATTCCTGTAATTTACATATTTTCTTTATGTCCTTTTCTGAAAATAATATATCTAGTTTTAGTATACGGTGATACTTGTGTCTAAGAAAATCGCATATATTGAACAACTAAAACAATAAGACCTGGAATATAAAACACGTAGTACCATGACTAAAACACTCATTTACAAACACTAAAGTAAACATAAATTAGCTATAAAGAAATAAAGTCGATAACAAACTATTGAATAGATATCAAACTTAAAATATATAGAAGATCTTTTTTAAACAAGAAAGTAACTTAAGAATTATGTAAAAAACAACTACAGTAACCTCTCGCTTATTTACGCACATTGTGTCCACAGAAAAAATGCGTTATGATACGAAAGATCATAAAGATACGAGAGGTTCCAAATATACTTAATATAATGGCTGTTTTTTGATATTGATTCTAGTTAAAAGCAGACTGGGGACTTTCCCACTTTTAACAATTTGTTCACTATATTTATAAAGATAAAAACAAAAGATAAAACTATACATATATAAAAAATAAAAGGATTTGAAGAAGAACTTCAAATAAACAAAAAACGTCATATGAAAATTAGTGACATGTTTACTAAAAAAAACAATTTTGATTTGTGTTAGGTGTAAGCTCTATATTTATTAAGTATCACTGCTACTTTTTGCTCGTAAATTTCATTAGATTTCTTTTTTAGATGTTTATTCATATATAAGGCAAGAGTACTGAATTATTTATTTGTGTTTCGAACTCTCATTATTTCATTATTAACACAGTCATATTTCTATCAGAATTTTAATTTAATCTGTTATTATTAACATAATTTCTGATACAATAAGTTATATGTAACTAAATGTTTATCAATTAGTAAAGGAACATAAGTTTACAAAGTTAAAGATATAGAGAAATGAGTTAGCATTTAAAAACATATTTTAAATTAAAAATATACAATAAACCTAATTTGTGCAACATTAAAAAGAAATTCTATTTTTTAAACTTTTTAGAATTCTGAAATGCGTAACGTCACGAGTGCGTAAATATGCGAGAGGTTACTGTAATTAAAAAGTGTAGGTTGTTGCTTAAACTTAAATTTAAGTTTGTCAAAACTCTGAAAAACATTTCAAAAACACGATGGTTATTAGCAAATTATACTATTACAAGTTTTTTGTTAAAAGGCAAATGTTTTGATTTTTAAAGGTTTATCAAAGCTAAAATAAATCTTTACTGAAATTACGCTAAAGCTATAACCAATTATTAGTTTTATGCATAAGTTTTTAAACCGTAGTATTGGTATTAATAATTTTCATAAAACCCAAAACTATTATAACTAAATTTGGTTTTACATTAACTCATAATAAGAGTTAACATTCTAAGAATAATTTGTTTTACTGTGTAAAAATTAAGAAGTTGTTGAAGAATATTTTTATATATTTGTTTAATGTTTATATACGGCATGCTTACCATTTATAAACGTTAATAAGTATGTGCAAATAATGTGTTTATTATTTATAAAAAAAATATTCACTAAATAACTTACTTCTACTTCATAAATATAGTTAGAATAAAGTTGACTAAATATTACAATGAAAGTTATAAGAAAAAATAAAATTATTATCTAAAGATCAAAACTATAATTTAGAGACATTAGATCGACAGCTAAAATGACTTTACGAAAAAGTAGTTGGCCATTTTGGGGTAAAAGTTCAAAGAGTTTGTAAAACTGCTAAAAACGTTAGATGTAGATCACTGCCTTGTCTCCTATACTCGATAGAACAATAGATGTATAGAGAATTGAAATAGCATGATTGGCATATTTTTTACGTTCCAAATGGGATAATTATATTAGTTAGTTGACCGTAAATAATTATATGTTCTTATTGATCAGGGGTCAGCAAACTATTATAAGCTGCAAGCAAGTTTTTCTATAAAAGTTTGATTGTGGGCTTAACTATACAAAAAAAAAATCGTTTTTGCACGCAGTTGCTTCTCAAAAATCTACGCACACTACATCCACAACAGAAATCCGTAATTAAATGAGAGAAAGTAAATAAGTGTGGACTAGTAAATGTACCTAATACTTATCCGCTGTTTTCTAATAATGCATTTGACTTTAAACACAGGTTTGCAAATCGTTTTTTTTTTTTTCAGGTTTTTAAAAGTACACATTTTTGGGTCTATTTTTAGTTTAAAGTTAAGTTTTAGGTAAGAAACTGTGTTAAATAGTATAAAAATATTGAAAAGATACTGTAAAGCTACTTTAAATATGTTTTTTAATAAAAACCATTTTTGATTATAACAAAAAAAATTATTCATATTATAGAATTTTTGAGTCAAATCGAAGTTTTACTACTGAATATGTGAACATTGTTAAAATTCCAGGTTTTTCCAGTTTTTTTTTGCCTAAATTGTCAAGTTCCAGGTTTTTTCCAGGATTCCAGGTAAAGTGGCAACACTGTAAACATTTAATTTATGTTTGATTTTTTTTTATTATATATTCGACACATACATTAAATTTAGTTCAAACAAAACTAAATAATTTCAATTTTTTTTGTATTCTATAGAGAACTCTTAACTGCGTAACTAAAGGAGTATCCGTAATCAAACAAGTGCGTAGATTCACAAGAGGTTACTGTAATTGTAGAAATCAACAACAAAATACTATTTAAAACAAAATGTGATAAAATAAGCAAAAAAGGAGCTCTAGTAAATAATAGTTTCTAAATCAAAAAGCTAATTGTAACTTATAAGAATTTTTTTTTTGTTTTTAAAAAGTTTGTTTCGGGCTGATAACTCGTAACCCGCCGATTTTTGCTTTGAGAGTAATTTTTGGCCCACGGCCAAACCCGAATATGATCCAGTTTTTTAATCCCGGGTTTAAGAGGTCAGTGTTAATTAGTAAACAGTATAGAATCTAATTTATTTTTAAGTAGTCATATATCAAGAAAAAACGATTGGTTTCTAAATTTATGCTAAAAAGGCGTTTATTGAAACGAGTTTATGAAACCTTGCCCTCTGTTAGTCGGTGCCCAATTAGTCTTATAACCAGATGAAACGACATAACCTATTGTAGTTGGGCAGCTTATTAATAACAAAATTCTTTTCTTTCTCTATTTCATATATTTTGCTTCTTGAAAATATCATAAAAGTTTCATTTTTCGGAACTTAATTTGTTGTGGGACTGCTACAGAAATATTTAAAATACAGTACTGGTACGAAAATAAAAAGTTCATTTTAGAAATTAACTCACATCTTAACAGTATACTCAAAAATGAATAAAATTATTCTCATACTTTTTAGACATTACCAGATTTTCAAGCACTTTTATTGAAGAATACTCTCATTTGGCCTACAAAAACTGAATGCTTATTTAAAAATAATTCGATCATTATAATATCAGCAAACAAACTTGACAAGATGACGAGGGACGTGCATCCGGCCATTTTAAGTTTCTTCAGCACGAAGTTTGGCTGCTGATCATCATCTTTCGCGTTCTTCTTCCCCGGTGGAGAGTCCTGCCGTGGACCTTTTGCTTCAATGTTTCTTCTTTCGCTTCGTTGCTGTTGTTAGGTTTACTAAGTAAATCCTATAGCAATATCCTAAGTAATAAAATAATTGTTTATTTTGCCTTTACTTGTTAAATTTTATGTTTTTAAATTAAATTTATTTTGTTTTTTATTAATCTTTATTTCATACTATTCGAGCTCAAATACTTGCCGTCCGTGAAACTTTCACTTGCATCAACACTCTCCGAACTTGAGTTCTGGCAGCGACTTGCGACAATCTGTCTGAAAGATTGCATAAAAAGTTATTTTTTTTTAAAGATGCCAACCATTTGGCGTAAAGCTGAAAACGTTTTTGAAAAATCTAGTTTCTTTTGCAAAAGTTATTCTACTAAACTAAAAAGTTCTTTTGTTCTTAAATAGTGAAACATTTGATTAAAACTTAAAAATGTATAACGAAAAAGTTTAGCGGCTTTCCTTAGTAATGAGATTTAGTTAAAATTTAATGTGTCGATTTTGACGTCAATAATAGTTAATTTTATTTGAACGTAAATTTTTGTTTAGACGACTTATAAAGAACACATAGACAAAGTATTAAAACAATAAAACGTAAACTGCAGCTTAAGTGCACTAGCATATATCTAACTACATACACGATTTATACAGGTTTTTCTTCAGGTGTCGATTATGACGTCAATAATAGTTTATTTTATATGAAACTTTTAATTATTGTTTAGACGACTTATAAAAATGCATATATAAAGTATTAAAACGATACAACGTAAACTGCAGGTTAAGTGCACTAGCATATATGTAACTACATACACGATTTATACGAGTTTTTCTTCTTCAGGTGTCGATTATGACGTCAATAATAGTTTATTTTATATGAAACTCTGAATTATTGTTTAGACGATTTATAAAAATGCATATATAAAGTGATAAAACGATACAACGTAAACTGCAGGTTTGGTGCACTAGCATAAAAATATAAAAATGTAGGGTTGCAAATATTCAGCTAACTATAGTAACGTGTTATAATTAATGTAGTAACGTTTTGTTCAGGTGATCACAAAAATTTACAAAATTAAAACCTTAAAAATATAGCCCGAAAAGAAAATAAGTTTTTTTTCAATATTCACACCTTATGATAAAGTTTAAAATTGAAATATGTGTTTTACTTTCTACTGAAAACTTCTGAAAATATAAACTTAGCTGAAAATCTAGTTATAATTTTATTACGTTGAAAAATACATCTAGTTCACACCTTAAATTTACAAATATAAGACAATGCTGATGTTCTTTACGTTCTTAAATGTGCTGATGTTCTTAATGACCCTCACATGGCCCTAATATAATAGCAAGCTTTTTATCTTTTACCAGGAAATAAGTCTTTTTTAGGATTAGTTTTGTTGAAAAATCTCAGAATTTTTAAAGTATTTAACAGAAATATTTTAATATTTACTTAAGTTGGCAATTATCAGGGATCTGTTGACCTCTAAAGTTTAGAGCTAGATTATAAAAGATTATTGCACATACATCATTTCTTGCTCTGTTTTTAATTCATTACACAGAATAGAGTTTAATACTAAATTCATTTTATAGATTGTCAACTTTATCTGTGGTGGTTTTTTTGTTTATGACACATTTGAGAAATAATTTAACATTGTTATTCTAACTGCCTTAACATTATATACTAATATTTCTCTTAATATCAAAAACTTAACTTTTTTAAACCTCACTATGAAGTTTGTAGTTTGACTTTTTTCAGTTTGAAATGTTGGTAATTACTAAGGATGATGTCGCACCAATATAAGCTGATATTATGTTATATCAATATCTTTTAAAACCATAATTTTAGGCTAAAAATTTGTGTTTTATAGATACGTAAATAAAATTAAAACTATTTATCATAAATTAAAAAAAAATTGATATTTAACACTTTTGTTTCACAATATAAAGTTTATAATTGATTATGTCAGTAGTTTATATCAGAGTTTCCCAAAGTTGGCGGTACTGCCCCCCTTGGACCGATTTTAAGTTGAAGGACAATAATTAGAACGGGGCAAAAGGGGAGGGGGGTACATTTTATTATTATTGGAATTTTTAAAATTTTAGAAACTTACACTAAATATTCTTGAGTTGCAGAGAGCAAAAAAAAATCTTAGGCTTTTTGAATGGTAGTCTTGTTGGAGGGGGCAATAGCCTTTTTAATTTCTTCAAAGGGGCAATTTAAAAAAAAATGGGGAATCCTGGTTTATATTGATTACAATACTGTAAAATAAGTTCGATTTTATATTTTAGTTTATAAAAATAAATTTAATTCTTATTACGTATTTATATAGCTTGTTTGAAACAAAGTATCTTTTTAGATTAAACGTATTAGGCTTAAAACATTGACTTTAGCCTAAAATCATGGTTAAAAAAGATATTAAATACAATATAATTTTAGCTTGATATTCGTGCAACATCATCCTAAGTAATTACCGAGATGTTAAAAAAAACTAATCAGTTTGATTTGAAATCTTCTTTTTGTTTGTCATTTGAGTAACAATTTGTAATGTTTATTAAATGTGCTTGATAAAATATTTTGAGAAAAATTAAAAAAAACTAATATAGAAATTAAAATATAATAAACTAGCATTAAACGAAATATTCTTTGATTAAAGAAAATTTAGATTATATATAAAATTAAAGTCTGATTTTTGATATTCTAATTAACTTAAATATATAGCTAAAAGGGTTTAACAAATAATTCAATTCAAATTGTAGGTACACATATTGAGAACTAAATTTATTACAAAGTTTATAGTTTGTAAATAAATTTTAAACCTTTTAATAAATTATTGTTTCAATTTTTTTCATTTATACTTATTACCTAGGATGCTGTCGCACCAATGTCAAGCCGAAATCATATTATCAGGGTTGCCACTCGTTTTTTTTTCAAAATTTTTTCCAGGTTTTCCAGATTTAACTTTTAAGTGATTAAACGTTTAAGTTTTAGAAGTTTAAGATAAATAAGTTAAGTTATTTAATGTATTTATCAAACATATGAATGCAAAATTGTATAATAAAATTGATTCAATATTTTATTTTGGAAAAATAAATTTAATTCTTACTGTGTATTTATAAAGCTTCTTTAAAACAAAGTATCTTTATATATTAAACATATTAGGCTTAAAACATTGATTTTAAGCCTAAATTTATGATTTAAAGAAACATCAAATACAACATAACTTCAGCTTGATATTGGTGCGACATCATCCAAGGTAATTACATATGCATGGTTGCCACTGATCAAGCTGAGAAAAATTTCCTGACTTTTCCTGACTTTTTACCAAAATTTTTCTGACTTTTCTAAATCAGTTTTATTTATATAAATTGTACACTTAGTTTAATAAAATACTACCCAAACTATTTAATAATAAATCTTTAAATTAAAAATCTATTAAAATAGAATATACTTAAGTAACTTTAAAAAAAAGACATAAAAAAGTAAACTATATATCTGTTGTATACAATATTTCCTCTTATCATTTAGTATAAAATTTGTAACAAACAAATATACTCTTATTTACTTTAAAAACTTAAGTTACTCTACAAAAAATACAAACAATAAGTAAACCTAATCTTGGCATATACCTCTCTTATAACATAATTTATAAACTTAAACAACTTTGAAAAAATTATAAATATACACATTAACTTGTTCCATAAAATTATAAACTAACTGCTTAGTTATAAAGAACTC
Organism: Thalia democratica; assembly: GCF_965202585.1. Classification (NCBI taxonomy): domain Eukaryota; kingdom Metazoa; phylum Chordata; class Thaliacea; order Salpida; family Salpidae; genus Thalia; species Thalia democratica. Next base: position 47,668 of record NW_028139702.1, read on the forward strand.
AATTATTTAAACAAAAAACACTTTGATTCTAAAATTATGCTAGATAAACTTTTGTGTATATATCACAGTTTCACCATGGAAGTGTCCTTGCTACAGATCTCCAATACTAAAATGCTTACAAAATCTGTTTGTTCAAGTAGGGTACTTGTTCAAAATGTTAATAGAAAATGTTTGCAGTTTTATAAAGGATGTCTACTAATTCATATCAGGTGAAGGCATTGGAAATATAATTAAATATTTTAGTAAATTTCTAGGAAAATTTTGGAATTTTTTTCTGACTTTAAAGGACTTTTAATTAATTTTTACATTTAAAGGCTTTGGAAAACAAGGAATTTCGTAAATTTAAACTGACAAAATCTGACTTTTTTTTTAATTTTATCAAATTTCCTGACTTTTCCTGACTTTTTTTCAAAACCCCCCATTTTTTCCTGACTTTTGTCATTTTTTTTAAATTTTTCCTGACTTTTCCTGACTTTTCCTGACCGAGTGGCAACCCTGCATATGTTTAATATTATACAAAAAAAAATTAAATTGAGAAATGATTAATGTACTCCTTATGGCAAAAACCAAATACTTTTGAAGTGCATATATTTCAAAATAAAGTTAATTTTTTGGGGCATTTATATTGAACTAAAATAAATTAGGTTAACACTTGGAAATTACACTACCAAAAAGGTCACTTAAACTTCTTGACAATTAAATAAATCTAATTAATGGCCTTGCCAACCTCATAAAACAATCAAAATAGTCTTTGAGGAAGGCAGAAGATGGTAAGTTAAATTGCTTTTGATCAGAAGAAAAAATTTCTGAATATGTAGCAACTATGCATTTTAAAATTTATTGAACAAAGGAATACTTTTCTTTGATTCAAAAAATTTTGCTTGAGTGGTTTTAAATTGATATGAGTCACATAAAACTAGATTAACTTTATTAAAGAAAAGAATAAAACTCAAACAATTTACTTACTATCAATATTTTTATAATTCTAAATGCTTAGTTCAAACTAGGGTTAAGAATACATAACTAAATAAAGGGTCAAAAAAAAGTATGAAAACAAAACTATTAAAATAATATAAATTTAATAAGCTTGAGTTATTAAATAAATTTAACCTTAAGTTTTATAATTAAAAAAACTCCAAACAAGCCTGAATAACCTGAAAAAAGCTTAATCTAGTCATGGTTTGGCAAAATCTGTAAAGATTTTGTGTTATTGCAGAAATGTTTAAAAAATATTAGAAATATTAGATAACTTATATTTATGTGGGGTCTAAATTAAAAAAAAATACCTTTAATGGATAGTACACCAGTCAATTTTTCCAAATTCCACAGTGATGTCCATTTTTCATTAGAAGAAGTTGTTTTTGTTTTCAATTTATATTAAGTTAAGCTTGAAAATGAATATTCTTTATAGTCTCAAAACAGTCGAACTAACCTAAGTTTCTTTTCAGTTTTATATTCAGACAAATTTTAATAATAAAAAACAACTGTTTAAGTAACTTGTTTTTTAGTTTATCAAATAGAATGATTTTGTTTAAATAAGATCCACAACTTGAAAATCCGCTCTGCAGTGAAACTTAGTTATTGCTTTTTTCTAAAGTTATAAATTATTAATTACTTAAAAAAGTTATGTTTTATTTGACTATGTGTTATCTTAAATGCTAACTTTCGTTTATATTTGTATGGTGTGAGGTAAATAATGTAGTGATAATAAAAACATGAATAAGTAAATATTTACCCTTTTCGTCTTAGCGATAAAATAAACGCCACTAAACATTAACTTTGTTCATTTTGGACATAAGTATGGAACACAAGCATATAAGGTTTTAGCTGAATGTTTATTTGTAGATTATAGCTGTATTCTATATTTATCAAACTAAACGACTTATTTTAAATTGTTGGGGATAAAATTCTATATCAAAATATTTTATCTTTAAACCGAAACTTGAAAAAGTAGAATCTAAACTATATCTAAATTACTAAAATTACTTGTTTTTTAATAAAATTTTTTTTAAATAACTCACGCACTACACTACCAAGTACCATCTTCTGTATATTTTAAGAGATAACTTTTTGAAGCTCGTAACTTGTACCAGATAAAGCG
>NW_028139703.1:0-49558 GCF_965202585.1 Thalia democratica
TGTCGTTTTGTCGCTGTGCCAAAGTGACGCACCGTGTCGTTTTGTCGCTGTGCCAAAGTGACCCTCTGTGCCAGAGTGACCCTTCATGTCATTTTGTCGCTGTGCCAAAGTGACGCACCGTGTCATTTTGTCGCCGTGTCAAAGTGACCCTCTGTGCCAAAGTGACGCAACGTGTCATTTTGTCGCCGTGCCAAAGTGACCCTCCGTGCCAAACTGACGCACCGTGTCATTTTGTCGCTGTGCCAAAGTGACGCACCGTGTCTATTTGACGACCGTGTCATTTTGTCGCTGTGTCATTCTGACCCGCTCCCTGTAATATCACATAAAAATTTTTAGAAAAAAAGGTTTTAAATTCTTCGCAGAGGAAAAAAAGGTCTCAGTGTAGTAAAAGCTTGTGGTCTGATGGTCCAAGTGATATTATCAAAACTTTATGTTTATTTGAACTTGACAATTAGAAGTTGTTTAATTGTATTTTAAACGATATTTGTTTTTGATGCTTTCAAACAAATAAAAAGTCAAGCTTAAAGTGACAAAAGAAGTATGACTGTTCTCTATCCAGTTTAAAGCTTACTGTTAAAAGCTATGAAAACTCAATGATAAAATTAATCCACATTTCTTAAGATTTTTCAGTTGTGAATTTGAAGTTTATTTTTGACTACACTTGTTACAATAAATCACTCAATGTGATCTTAGATTGCAAAAGCCACGAAAATTAAATTAAAATATGTAAAACTAAGTTCATTCAAAAAATATTTATTAAATTTAGTGCAAAGACATTACTTTCTTAGTAAAAAAAAAGTTAAAATAAAAAAAACAATGCTTAGTATAATCTTAGTTTCGACAAGTAATTTAGTCTAAAATTTCTTAAAACTAACAAAAAACTGTATTACCGGTTTTGTTGTACTCAAAGCTAAACATAAAAGCTCAATGTTCTATTTCTTTAATTCGGTACTCATAAGAAATCAATAGCGCTTGAATTAGTAAACAAAGTTTATTATATTTATGAATAACTTCCGTTTAAAGATTTTACGTAGATATAATTAGTAATACTAAAGAAATGTATGAAATTTAAAAATTGAAAACAAAAATGCGAACTAACCAATTTTTTACATAAATCATGACTTGTTTGGTTGGAGTAAACTATTTAAATCAAATTTAATATAGTGAAAAAAACCTAAACTCAAACTAAAAAAATTATAATAATCACCCAAAAATTAAAAAACAAAAAATAAGAGCCTTAATTTTAAACAAGTAACAATAAAGACCCGAAAGTTAAAAAAATAAAGTAATTACTCAAAGTTAAAAATATAACAAAATTGAACAAGTAAAAAAAATAGCTGTAGTCATTACTTATACTCAGTCGCATCTATTTTAAGTAAAAACTCTATTTTTGTCTGCATTACAAGTTTCTCAAAACTAAGCACATATGGTATGTTATGAAACATTTTTTGTATTACTTTCTAAAGCAAACATATATGCTTGTATTTTTTTGTTGTAATTTTAAGTTTTTTCGGCAAAGTTTATGCTGTTGAAAAAAAAATGATTATTTATAAACTGTTATTATTTTAAGCAGTTTTTACTTTAAATTCTTGCTAAAACTCAACACTCTAAGGCTAAAATCGATTACAAGTTTTTTTTTTTTTTTTTGTATATAAAGTTTATTCCTTATTAATCAAAGAAAAAAGAAACGAAACTAAAAACTACGATTTTAATGCCTTTCTAGACATAAAAAACGTGATGTTTTAGTAAAATGCCTCTTTTGATATACTCAAGTTTCTCCATTACTTTGTGAAATAGCTGAACTTACATGGAGTCATACATGGTATAAAGTAGTAATGCTCTATACACAACTTGTATAAATAAACTTTACATCATTGTTATACCAAGTTTATTTAATAGTTTTATATATTATACAAACTGGTTTTATTTTTACTATCTGATTACATTTTGGATATTTTGCCAGAACAGATTTGTAATTAGTTTAAAGCTTTCAGTAGTTTAGGTGTAACCGACAGTATTCACCTTAGAGTAACAAAAAGTATTTAGCTGTAATCTTACCGCGGTATAAAAACTTATTTAATTAAAACTAAGTTTGTTTAACATCAAAATTTTATTTTAAATTATTGTTTGTAGTATAAAAGTAAAATTATGTAAACTATTTTTATTTATAAACAAACAAGCGTTATATAAGTTCTAAAAAATACGTTAGACCATCAAATTTGAAATACTCTTTTTAATCTGTAACTAAAAACTTTTACAAACTGCTAGTTTAAAACAAGTATGCAAAAACTTCAGTTTTGTAGAATATAGGTAGCTGATTTTAACAGTTGTTAATGTATATATTGAAAAACAAGTAAAAACTAAGTATGGAAAACAACTATGTTAGGAATTTTTATAAAGAGATGAATTACTTTACGCGTAGTGTTGCTAACACAGGATGATTTAACAGTTTTATACAGTGATGCTTGTTTTTCTTTAAATTCATTTGTAAATATAAATTTTATTAGTACAGCAAAGTTCTACAGTATTAGCATTTAAAAAGTTTTTACATTCGATTATTACGTCATTTTATATATCAAAACTTTAAACTACAGTATAGTTTTACTTAAATTTCAATTTTTTTAACTTAGTAAGCTACAACTTTTTATATGACTTGCTACGAAAGTACTCAAATAAATTTAAGAAAAAAATAAATGTGTTTTGTTATATTTTCTAAATAAGTTATGCCTCAGAAAAAATCTCTTTGAATACAAATAATGATTGAAAATTGTTCTGTTTTTTACAAATTTAAACAACTATTTTCAGTAAGTAAATTTATTAATTTGAAAAATCAATATTTTATCCGTGTGTCACACATCTAACGAATTTCACCAAAACTGCAATAAAAACAGTATACTTGAAAATTTGGCAATAAAATTGAGGCTGTGCAAACATTGTTGTATGTAAATTTAATAACTACTACAAAATGAAAAAAAATAATGCAGCCAAGCGTACAACTAGAATTAAACCAACAAAAAAAAAACTTACAGACATCATATAAAAATGCAAATAGCAGTAGTAATTCAGACTAACTGAAAAAACTTCTATACGTATGAAAGTTCTTCAATGCTGATCAAAGAAAGTTAAAATAAGGGTATTTAAGTATATTAAGATAAAACAGATATGTTCTTGTAAATACAAGTTCAAATTATACGGTTCGATGGTATTTTTTGAGCAAACTAAAACAACATATTCTTTAAACAGTAGAATAAGATTAACCGATTTATTTATTTAAACTTTTTGATGAAAAAAAAAATTGCTTGGAGAAATAATTTTATTTAAGATTGCATTCTTTTCTTTTTACAAAATGCATTATCAAAAGTTACATTAATTTTGTTTATATCCAATTACAAAATAAACCATTTTAGTTTTTATAAACAACTAAAAATATCTAAAAAATACGCACACATTTTAAAACTACTTAACTAAGTATGTAACGTAAAATAATTTTTAAAAACAATAAGAGCAGAGTAAGTTAAAAGACAAGTTTGGCATCAAAGTTTTGTTTGAACAATTCAGTCGAATTAATCTAAAATTCATTTTAGCTAAACAAAGAAAAAAAATTGTAAAAGAATGAAAAAAATTGAGCGTTACTATGATTTTAAACTACCAAAAACTATACAACAAATTTACTGGTTACAGTATTTGATAAATTTTCATGTAAATAAGATTAATATTAGTAGTTAATCAACTTCAAGTTCTCTAATAGATAAAAAAGCTGCCGTTTATCATCTGTTTTGGTCAGTTTTATATACTTTATTCATTTTTAAATTTTAAAGTAATCTTAAATTATACTCACAAATATCTTACGTATTTAAAATTCAAAAATGTAAGATTAAAATGAAGCTATAATTATTTAAACTAAATTACACTTCTTTTTTCAATTTGTATTTTTTAAATTATTACTTATTAATTACCATGCTCAATACGTTAAAACTATTTGAGCTTTACACCAAAAACAAACTTTTTTTTTTATTTGCACCGTAACCACAATTTCGCTTTAAACTATAAGCTTAAGTGCACTATACCAAGTGTGCAGCAAATTATCAAGTGTACTTATCTTAAAAAAAACAACTAAAACCATTTACCATTATTTTGAATTCTAGTAAACTGTATAGCTTTAATTAATGTTTTTTTTTTCATTTAAACAAGTCAATTAAGTCGATCGTTCATGTTGGTGTAATACATAAACTATAACTTTGGCAAAAATTTAAATTTATAACTATTTGTTATGATAAAAAAAAATCTTTTAAAATGAAAAATAATAATTGTTTAGAAAATCTAGCAATTAATACACTAATGTTAGAAAAGTTAGTGGATTACCAGTGAACAAAACATGTTTGTATGTTTAGACTTTGTTTCGTTAACCACTGTTCACAAATACACATTATGTACAAACAAAACTTAGCTTAAAATTTAAAAAAAAGTATGTAATTTAAAAAATAAAATGAAGAGTTTTAACACCAGTGACGATTTTTTAAACATACTGAGAAATGTTATGCGTGTTTAAAACTCGAACTAAAACATCTTTATCATTACATTAACATCAACTAGTTTATCATATTGTCAACAAAAGCTTAACATTATCATGGTTTTAGTCGATCTTCAATATCACAACACCTCACAAGCTTTAAACTTTGCAATCAAACCACGAGCAAGAAACTAATTTTTCGAGTTGACCTCGAATATGAGGGGGTTCATGTCGTTGTCGAAATCCTGCTGCAGCAAGTTGATGTCTTTCGAGAAGAGCGTGCTGATGCTCCGCAGCTTGGTCAGTATCAGCATTATCTCGCCAAAGTCCGCGACCGCCACCTCCGGCGCCTTCTCCATGAACTCCAGCGTTTGGAGCGTCTCGGCGGCGAAGACCTGGATTTTTTCCACCTGCTCCCTCGCCCGCAAGTCGGCGCGGTCGGGCGAGAAGAGGATGAGGGCGAGGAGGAGGCAGATCTCGGTGACTTTTATCTTGATCTTGCGCATCCTGCAGTGCACGTCGTTGTACGCCCGGATGAACTCCTCGGAAGCGCCGGCGGTGATGAAGTCCGACGGGTTGTACTTGAACTTGCTGCTGACGTAGCTGTCGCCGCGGACGGAGAAGGCGAAGTAGCTCCTGACCACCAGCATCTCCAGGCACCCTCCCCGCAGCAGCACGACCTGGTCGCCCAAGCCGAGCTCGTGGAACTCGGGAATCCCCTTGCAGAACTCGATGAGCTTCCTGATGCCGGAGCTCATGATGTCGCAGAAGTGCTGCAGCATGCAAACCGACCGCTGGTCCTTCAGCATGTGGAGCGACAGGCCTTGCGAGTGCAGCAGGCTGTGGATGTAGCGCATCCTCTCCGGGTGGCTCATCTCCTCTGGTTGCTCGGCGTTTCGAGGTTCGGCTTTTCGTTGAGCTTTCGCCTCGCTTCCGGGCTGCCGGAAACGACAAAGGTGCTTTTATGTGTTTGAGTCGAACCAAAAAAAAATATCGACTTGTAAAGTTTTAGTGAACTTAGTTTATATAATGCTTCATATGCGAGGTAATTATTATAGAATTAGTTTATAAAAAAATGATGGTTACTTTCTATGTACTTTTGTTAAACCATCAGTGTTTTTTGATAGCTAGACTTTAAAATATACTAAAATATGCAAATGTACAGGCCATAATTTATTTTTTATATTTATTTATTTACTTTACTCAAAATATTTGTAACATGATTAGTGAAAATTTTATAACTCAAGTTAAAAGAACTACAAAGTTCTAATGTAAGCGTATATTAAATTTACATATTTATTTTTTATTTTACTAGTATTTATGATTACACAAACTTAATAACTACTTTAATTTGTGTAAGTTGACATAAATAAAGCACTTAAAATGTTTGAAAATATTATTTATTCTCAAAATTTATTTTTCTTAAATTTAAAAGTTACATAGTCTTTTAAAATATCTAACTAAATTATTGACGTTTTTTTATGTTACATTACTTTAAGCTTATATAACTGTTTCATAAGAATGTCGAAACAAATATCCTGAAAAATACTGTGGTCATTTTACAAAATCAGTTATGAAACTTGTTACATAAATCTTTTACTGATTTTTTTAGTTTTTTGGCTCTGTTTTTAAATTTATGTTTGTTTATGTAAGTTTAATATTTAGTCTCAGCAGTTCAACAAAAAAAAAAAGTGAAAAATTATTTTTTCAATTCAAGTATATTTAAAATATAATTTTTTTATACTCATACTATATATTCAGAACTTTTTGAACGTGTAAAAAACTATTAAATCTTAACTTTTCAAGCAGATACTGTTTCAAAACGTTTACTTGAAAACATCAAATAAATAAAATATTTGATTTTATTTATTAAAATCTTTTAACTTATATTTTAATAAATTTTGCTCGTTTTGAATAACATAGACTTTATAGCTATTCATTTTTTTATCTAGAAACATATTATTTAAAATAAACAAATATTTAAAATAGCATCTTTATGGAAAATCAAGTTTTAATAATTTTTGACAGCAGTAAAATAAGACCTATTTTCTAATACAATGCTAATAGATTACGAAAACTTCAAAGGACCAAAATAAGTAATACAAATAATTATGAACATAAACCATTAGTGTGATGCATAACTGTACAAATTTAAAAACTTACATTGTAAAAGTTGTAAAAAGCAAATAATCTAAGTCACTCACGTTTACATGCGTGCCATGCAGAAAAAACCCGCTACTCGGCCCTGCCTGATGCTCATTGACAACATTTCTTGCTTGTTCTTGGTTGGAGAAATTTTCGTGAAGTTCACTTTCAAACTTCTTTTTTGAATCAACCTGCAGTGTGCATAATAAACTTGTTTCAGTTGTTAGTTTGAAGTAAACAACTTTTTTAAACATACTTTTATAAAATTTTCATGTAAATAAAAAAAAAACATTGACTTGAAAAAAATTTAAAACACGTTTACTTTTGTTAAGCAAGCCCAAATTATTAAGAAAACAAAAACCATAAATTTCCAGTGATAAAACAAAAAAAAAAATTTTGTACTCTAATTTTTACACTAAACATTACTAGAGTTAATTAAATACTTTATCGTTCTATTCTTAGGTTTTGTGAATAATTATGTTATATAAAATTACATTTTGTGTTGAAATATCTTAAATTCCTACAAACGATAAATTAAAACTAACTATAACTTGTTTTGATAGCTATTCATGATACCAAATTAAAATTCTTGAGAGGATTAGTCATTAAAAAAACAGCAATTTGGTTGAAAGTTTTTATAAAAAATTCCATTTGGAAAAACTTTTAGCTTCATTGAAGCTTGACCAACAAATGCATGTTTTATATTTAGGTAGTTTTGTATTTGTTTTTTTTTTATATAAAGTGAAATACAAGTAGATACTAAAGACTTAAAGCTATAAAACAAAGTAACAAAAGTTATATGTAATACAAAATTTAAGATAATGTATTTTTAATTCGCTCAAAAAGCACTTTGTCATACTTGTTTTTTACGTCACCTAGCCAGGTTAGAATGGATTCAAAAGATTTAGAACTTTGTAATTCAATTCTAACGCATAAAATTAGATTACAATTAAATCAAAATTCAGAACTTTTACTTGCTAGTTTTGACTTTGAGAAAACTTAAAAAAAAATATTAAGCATACTTTTTCGAGATTTTACTTAATCATATTCCAATTACGAAACAACATTTCGTTATGTAGGACTTTTCAGTTATTAACTAAATCTGAAAGATAAAAATATAGAAATAAGTAGAAGATACTTGGGGTTCCCACTAAAATTTATAAAAATATTATAGGGAAATGCATAAGGTATAGCGAATTTAAAAGGTAACAAAAAAAAATTGCTAGGTAGATAGCGTTTGAGAGCAACTAAATTAAGGTTCTGTTCATACTCTTCTCTTACTTAATTTTAATATAAATTTATATGATAATTTTACTATACTTTTATCATCGAAGTTTTTAAGTTTACATTTATTATAGAATAGAGTTTGATGTTTCACAGCCTATGTCTATTTTATATAGCTTATAGCATATAATGAAAACTTTATGCTATAGACAGTATTATACTACGTGCAGGAGTAGTATTCTATTAGATAAATATAATAGTTAAGATGTAAGAGGCATTTTGAACAGTTTTTAAAAGGCATAATTTCTTTATATACCAAATGAGTATATTAAAAACACTTAAGTTTTTTTTATTTCTGAATAACAATATAGTGGATTTGGTAGGTGATTAACTACTTATAGACTGTTATCATTAGAAAAATCGGACAACCAGGGTTTTCCAAAATTTCTCAAATTCCAGGTTATCCAGGTTTATTTTAGCTAAATTGTCAAATTCTAGGTTTTTAAAGGTTTCCAGGTAAAGTGACAACCCTGGTAGTACCTATAAAATTTCTTAAAATGTAAAGTGCGTATTAAACTATTACTTAAGTTTAGCATCATTGTGTTTTGTTTCCTGTCGTTGTTAAACCACAAGTTTTAAAACCATAAGTTCAATAAATTGGTTTTAATTTTGTTTTATTCAATATTTTTACACAACTTCCATTTATTTTGTTCATTCTTTCAGATTTGTTTATAACAAATTTTCTTATGAAAAGTGTTTGCTTTATTTTGTAAATATACATTTTGCTTTGTATTTGAAACTTTTAAATAAATTAGTTTTTGAAAAAAAAAGATTGGTTTTTTTAAAGCTGAAAGTTTGAAGCAACCAATGCTAGAAATAACATTTTGTACTCATTAATTTTTTAGAAACTATTTTTGATAAAAGTAAAATAATTGCAATTCTAAAAAATTTCAAGATTTTTTATGTGAGAAATTAAACAAAATTATTAAATGTGTTAAAATTTATTAATGTATAACTTTTTTCATAAAAATTTTTTTTATCATTATTATATGATAAAAGCAACAACTGTAGCAAATAACTTTCAGAATGGTGTGGAATTTTACTACTTACATAAATTTTAAGCCTAGCTAACGTATTTTTAAACAAAATTGTGATTTTCTTGCCTTTATTTTGATTGAAAATTGTTATGAGAGTTCGCAAGCAACGAATGGAGAATCATAGGGGGTGTGTGAGTAGGATCATAAACTGTCTTGCATACAGTTATTTCTCATACATGAAAATTTATTAATATATAAAGTTTAACAAAACTGCATTCTTAAATGTAAAATACAAAAATATTAAAGGTAGTAATAATGCTCTCCATACCCCGTGTGACGTCACCACGCGTTATTTCAGATGTTATAACTTTTTGCACACTTGTAACTTTTTCATGCTGGCTACGTCCCTGGTTTAAACTAACAACTTGTCATTGAATAAAGCAAATTTCTACAACAGAATGATGTTCTAGCTAGACTAAAACTACTGAAAAAGTTATAAAAATTATTTGTTTTTTTCTGCTGTTTTTTTGCCTTTCAAATAAAAAAACACGTGCAAAATATCTGCTGCGTGTTCGATATTTAGATAATATAACACTTAGGTCGTCGGCGGACCAAAAAGCTGACTGTTACTTTCAAATTACTATTCTGTCATATAGAATTAAAAGCATTTTACGATAAAGCAAAGTTGAATAGTTCTATAAGTTTCTCATGATTTGTAAAAACTAAAAAGTAACTTATTTTAATCAATGTCTTTGTTTACGTAATAAAATAATTTCCTAAAATTTATTATTCTAAACTACTTTGAAAGCTCATTTAGTGTATGAAACTCAGAAACTTTTTTTTTTGTTTTAATTATTAAAACTATAAACTAACGTTTTCATTCTAAATTTATTCTCTGTTACAGATTTTTTTATTTTTCTTTATTTAAAAAATAGACAAATGTCTATCAAAATTACCAAAATCATATTAATTTTAATATATACAATGCCTTCTGTAACTTAGTTAGAAATATTTCTGATTTACAAACTATCAGGGTTGCCAAATGTCGAGCTGAAAAAAAACCCTGACTTTTTGATCAAATTCTAAATTAAAACTGACACAAAAATACATAAACAAAGACTTAAAACTATATTAAGTTTTCAGTTTTAATTTAGGCAGATTAAAACAACACTTCTTTTGCTGGATTCAATTATATAACTTTTATTGCGCCATTTGAACCATCTGTGTATGATCGATGTATATGCAATAAACAGCTCTATAAGTAAAATGCTTGTATCTCTAACGCATAGAAAAAACACACGTGAGATCATAGAAGATTTTAATTTATTCCAAAAATTCAATAAGACCTTAAAAAAAATTGCAAAAGCAAATCTTTTTTTTAAATAATGTTAGCAAAATACAGTTTATAGTGATTGATAAACTTTCTTATTAAGAGCATGTTTATATCTAACTTCCTGACTTTCCTGAACTATATTTCAAATGCTATACCCTTATTATGGCAACAAGTTTAAATCTTTAAATTTATTTAAAGGCTACACAAACACGCCAAACATGTTTCCAAAACAATAAAGCATATCTCACTTAACCAAAATTTTTTCCTAAAATTAGTTCATTAGAATAAACTGCACAACAACAAAACACATTCTTGAAACTAACGCTGTCGGCTGTTTGCAAGAGGTCGGGGTTCTTCGACGCGGCGAACCACGCGAACGAAGTCTCCCTGCTGGGCGGCGTTTCAGGCACGTGTATCTGGTCGAGGCCGCGGAAGGACTCGAAGTCTTTGTAGTCGAAATCGTAGCTGTCCTTGTGGTGCTTCAGCAGGATTTCCACGAACACTTTCTGGCTCATGGTCATTCGGTGCTGCGGTTCGGCGGCAACCGGTGGTTTCTGATTTAACGTTTGTAAGATTGTTCAGGCTTATTCAGGCAGTACAGTGATATTTGAATATTGTTATTGGAAAAACTGATGCTTTAAAACGTTTCTCATCATAGGAAAAATAAAAAAAAGATTATAGACACTAATATCAGAAAGAAGTTTACTGTGATAAAAAAAGAAAAAAAAATATTTGCAAAAAAATAAAAGTTAAATGAGTTAATTTTATTTTTGAGATTATTTAAGTGCTCACTAAACATTACTTTTGTAACGATCTTTTTAATAAACTAAAGTTGTTATAATTGTTAATTTTTGATATATGTAAATAGTTTTTGAATTTGAATTTAAAAACTTCTAAAAAAATAATAAAATATTTGTAGTTTTTATCATAAAAATTTAACTAGCTACTTTTTATGTCTTTACAAATTTGTTTTAGATGAAGAGACATAAACAAAGTTTATTTACATAATAGTAACCTTTATGTTGTTACTTTCAAGTTTATTAGTTTACTTTTTGAAATTATACTCATTAATAGGTTAAAGAAGCATTGTACCAAACAAAGGTCATCTAGCTTTAAAAATACATTAATAAAGTTGTCACTCATTGAAGCAAAAAAAAGCTGAGCATAAGTCAGCCTGAGTTTATGGACAGTCTTTAAAGTTAATAATAAATCCTCCATTATGTTACATTGATTCCATTATAACTTAATACAGACTTTTTAGTACATAACAAAATAAAATGTATATAATATACTAATATAAAATTTGTATATTAATTTAAAAAAAAAAAAAAAAAAACAAAAAAAAAGTTTAAGATATTGCTTAGTTGAACTAAATTAAGTTTTAAATAAGCCGCAGTAGTAAAAGATTTTAATTTTTGTAATATCTGAGTCAGCAGAAATTAGCAGCAATATGATTTTTTGAGTCTTAAATTTATATATAATTTCATAACTGCTTTTTTTAAATCAAAATAAATTTAAATTATAAGTTTTACATGCCATATTCAAACTATAATTTAACTTATTTCTACTTTTTGTTGTTTAATCTCATGCTTTTCAAAAACAAATTGAACAATATCTCAGCAACTTTTTCTCAAATACAAACTTTGCATTTAATTATCTTCAAAAAAAAAGCAGAATTTTAAACTATTATATCAACATTCCAACCTGCTTGACAGACAAGTTTTGCGGAAACTGCTGACAATAAGGCTGCTGACTGACGTGCTGCCGATCCGGCAAGCTGCTCTCAAAGGCGGATTCCAAGGCGACCTTCAACAGCCTTCTCTTCTCGCGGTTGGCACTGATCAGCTCGCGTTTCTCAATGACCTGCTCGCTGGTCATGATCAGGTCGCTCCTCATTCCGATGCCCAGGCACTTCTTGTACCTGCACGCCTGGCAGTGCTTCCTCGTCAGCTTCGTTATTTTGCAGTCGCCTTTCAACATAACAAGTTTGTTACTACTGTTGTTTTTAACGTTAATAGAAATAGAAAATAGTATTTGTGGCCTATACCGGGCTTAAGTTATAAGAGGTTTCAAACTGTTATCATACATATTGTTATAGAAACGTATATAATCTCAAACTTAAGCAGTCCAGAAATAGTTATTTTTAAGTAGTTCTGTCGGCGAAAGACTGGTAGGTCTACACTACCAGATAAAAAATTTGCCCATCTAAGGTAGTCAAAAAAAAACTATTATTTAAGCATACATATATTCAAGAAAAAGTATTTTAAAATTCTAACAACTTTTTTGGAGCTTTCAGATATTATATACTTTTAGTAAAATTACAACAACAGTAAGTTAAAAAAATGTGAGTAAGTTTACAAAGTTATAAAAACTCTACAGTTGGCTCTTTTTCAAGCAGTTTAAAGCTTATATGATAAAAAGCATGAACAGAAACTGTTATTTATTTTGTTGGTAAACCTATTTAAAAGATAAACTTGAACAGTTTGTAAATCAAAATTTAAAAACCCTTAAAAATATACTGATCTATTGGAATGCATCTTTCATATGCTTTTTCATTGTTTTCATGTTGAGTTTCACAAAATCAGTCAACTAGAACGCAAGATTCTTAGGCAATGCTATCACTATTATGGGATCGAGTTGTTGTTGATAAGACTTAGAGACTGAGAATTATACACAAAATGTATAGTTGGGTAGGTGTCAAATTTGCAAAAGCTGACAAAATTACACACAGATACTTTTGCACGAGGTGACTAAATTTCACAAAGACACTTTTCCACGAAGACACTTTTGCTTGAGGGGACATTTTTGCACAAGCAGACAATTTTTCACGGAGACATTTTTGCACAGGTTATTTTTTTTTTCATTATTATATTTTTTTATTATCACTGTTACCCCTAACCATTACCCTTGGTCAGTAACTTTTTTTTTGTTTTTATTAAATAACCTTTTTGTTTTAAATACATATATATTATTTTTTTACTCTAGTGCAAAAATGACCCTCTGTGCAAAATTTTCTTTATGCAACTTTGTCTTCGTGCAATTTTATCTTTGAGCAAAATTGACCCTTCTTGCAATTTAGTCCCAATGTGCAATTTTGACCCGTTCCCTCTATAGTTATAATATAACTGCATGTAAATCTGTTAGAGTATTTTTTGGTTTAAATATTAGAGTTATTATTTAATAATTCTTAATTGTTTAAGAGTTCTTTAAATGTTTTATAAGTCACATTATTTAAAGTTTAAAAGTATGAAACTATTTTTCACTTAAACTTAAATTGTTATTTAGTTTCATATATTACAAGTTATCTATAAAGTAACTTATACTTTTGAAACAGTGTTATTATAATAGTTTTCTGTAATTATTTTTTATAACAGAAACATTACTCAATTTGTATAGTCTGATTAGTATAATGTAGGCTAAAATACCACCGAGTATTTACTACACAGTAATTAAATAAGGTAGGATTTAATTATGATGAGTAGTACCAATAAATGTAGTGTACCACAATCCAGACCTTATACTGACAAGCCTACTTATAAAAGGTACAATTTTACAGTTATTGCAATGTATCTGATGCTTATCTGTCTAACAAACACATGATAAAAGCTATATTACTGAACACTATATTGTTCAAGTACTAGTAAAAAATTGAGTCTAGATATTTAACAAAAAAAATATTGAAAAAAGTTGAGTATTTACTAAATTTACACCACAGGAAACCAAAAACATATAACAAACTATTTTTTTTCAGTATATCAAAAAAATCTTTAAAATAGTAAAAATTCAACCACAAAAACACCTGAACTTTCATTTAAATTTTCTGTTTTTGCTTGAGCATTTCCAGATTTTACTGGCTTTATAGACTAAGTGACAAAGAAGTATTACACTTATTTTATTTTTGTTTGTCATGAATAAAACATTTTCCTTTATAATTGTACTTGGCATTTTCAACAATTTTTCAATGAAAACATGTCAAAAGGTGTATCTATATAAATGAATCAAAAAGCTTTTTCAGTAGACGAATGATGAAACCATTATTTTAAATATAATGAACAATGTTAGAGGATACTTAAAAGTATGTATAAAACAAAAAAGTTATTATACTAGTGTCATTATATGACAGTGTAAATAAATATACTACACAAAATAATTAATTTTATAAATTTGTTTGCGTTTACTTTATTGCACACAAACATTTTTTAACTTTTTATTTCAAAATTTTATCTTTATTCACCTTACTTTCAAAAATAAATGCCAGAGCAGACTTAATGATTTACTAATTTTACAAAAAGTACTTTTTATTAACTTTATATAACAATAACAAAATTTTAATTCAAATACCGTTTATATTACAGGAAATATTAGTTCATTGTAACTTAAGATTATTGATGTGTCATTTTTGTTAACACTCTTAATTAAATCATGATATTTTAGTATCTTTTTATTAACAAAGATATTTGAAACATATTTTTTTTTAAGGTTAATATTAAATAACTCTTTGACTAGTTAATATTAATCAACAAAGTATACCAAGTTATAAAGAACTGTATTAATTTATTAACAACAAATTTAAGATATTTAAATATTTATTTAAAAATACTAAACTCAAAATATTTATTCATACTCTTTTTATTGTTCAAGATTTCAATAATTTTTGTCTATACTGTTCTAATTTTTTAATATTAAAGTATTATATGCATGTCCTTTAAATATTTTTACAACAACTTCTAACAATTATAACTTTGATAGTAAGACAGCTAATTTTATACACATATTTCTAATATACAGTACAATGACTTGATTTTGACAGACACAACAAAAAAAATGCAAGGGTATAATATAAATTACTATTGCATATTCAATTTAAAAGTTGAAACATATTTGTTCACGTGTATCTTTGTAAATTGAATATACCTTATAAATATTAAGTGGGTTTTGTTATAACTGTTTTTTACATAACAGATGTAGTTGCACATATGAAACAAACAAATAAATTAAATATTGATGTAAAAACCAACCATCAAACAAGCAAGCAAAATTGCCACCCTTCTGAGTTGATCTTCTGAAGAATCCCTTGCAACCCTCACACGTGACTGCACCAAAATGAAAACCCGTTGATTTGTCCCCACATATCTTGCACACCTGAGCAAAAATTAAACACTTTTTTTGTGCAAGCAACTTAAAACTTTGAGTGAAATGATTTCTATCAGTTCTTAACTGTTGCAGGATAGAAGTTTAACATATACTTACAACAATTAAAAAAGTACTCAACTTATTAAAAACCAACAGCGCTTATCTATATAAAGTTAATAACACATTTCTATTTCAGTTCATAAAGTTAATACCAGTACTAACAATTTTGTTAAATCTCTGTAGACTATGCTGTTACTTTAAATTGAAAAACATGATTAGTTTTATAAAAATTGAGTACAGTTAAAGTTGATGTTGTAAAACTCCAACAAAACTTAGTTTGTTTTTATTTTTAATTAGCAATATTATCAATAATTAAATGTTTTTAAACATTAGATGTTAACTGTAAACTTTTAAACAAAAACATTAAAAAAACATTTTTATTAAAAAAAAGTAAATAAAGATGTATTGCAAAAGGATAAATTCTAAAGGTTTTACAGAGATCAATAAAAATTTCAGGAAAATATATATTTGTACTAAGTAGTTTTTTGTCATTTTAGTTTGCATTTTGCATAGTAAAATTATGAAAATCCTTATCTTCATTTCAAATTATCTCAAATATTAGATAGATGAAAAATACTAAAAATTAAAAGTTGTTAACAATGTTTTCTAATGAAGGATCCAACAAAACAAGTTTGCTGAAATAAAATACTATAAATTAACAGTTTATTAAAAATATCAAGATTTTTCTATGCTAAGTACTACCATTTCCTTAATACAAACTCTATGGAGCTGTGCTATTTGTATTTTACTAAGAGTACATAATATTTGTAGTACAACAAAACATCGTTGATTTCAAAAATTTAATAATTCACAATTTTTTATAAAATAAATAAATTTAACTATAATACAACTTGTAAAAAATAAAGAAAAAACCCCTAATGGGGTATTGTAGGGGTTAGCAATTTAACAAATATCACTGACCTATGATGCAAGTTTTACCTTGAAAATAAATTATACAACAAATAAAGTTTTTTGTGAAAAAAAATTTGATATATGGTTTTAAATTGACTGTCATTACTCTATTTAATTAATGTTTTATTACAAGTCTTCTTAAAGACAGATTATTTTAGTTTAATGGTATTTTTTCAAATTTATGCCACCTGCAAACACTTTTTTTTATAATTAGATTTTTACTGTTAAGTTTCACCTGTTAATTAAGAACTTACCAACCTTATGTTTTTTTTAGTTTGTAAACTTAAAACATTCTTAAGTACATTTTTATATAAAATTTAAATTACAGCATAATAGTTACAATTATATATAACTTTATCTAAGCATCAATTTAATTGTTATAGATCTACCTACCTTTATGGGTTTTACTTTTTTCAAACGCTTTCCAGTCATAACATTAGAAATCCGGGTAGGAAATAGATATAAACTCTTATTTCAATAAATTCAAAGAGTATCCAGTTGACCATTTAAATTATTATGCAAAATTTATTTAACAACAAACTAATTAACAAAACACTGTTATAGTTTCAAAAATATATCATTTATTATACATTTTTTTAGTAGTTTTCAATCTGTAATATTGTTTCTGGTCTTAGAAGAACTTTGATTTTTTTAATTTATTACAAAAAGTTTTATCAGCCTTTTTTAAAGATAAATCTAATATTAAGAGCTAATGACATATCAAAAATAAACTAAAAGTTTACTTTCTAACTAAGTACTAAAAGAAAGTTTTAAGTTTACAAAAAACATGTTAGGCTGAAACTTTTTTTAAGTTAAGCTAAACTCAGTTGTCTGATAATCGTGGGTTAAAACTATTATGGATGGGAAACGTTTTTAGTTGGAAAGCCATATACGGGAAATTTAGTCCTTGGTAAACTAAAGCATTTTAATCTAGTTGCAATCATCAATTTTTAAAATTTGGGCGGAGAATAGAATATAATATAATGTTTATTGAGGGGAAAAAAAAGCGCTCAAATATTTAGTCCAAGGACCTGGTGTACAAAAAAAAATTTTGATTATCAAGTCATACACCAGGATACAGTTTAAAGTCATGTCCAGGACAGTTCCATATATAGTTCCATATATGATAGGTTCCATATATGAGGACAAAATAAAAAAGATAAAAAAGGACAAATTCTATCTTCTCCACATTTTTTGAAATAAATATCTCAAATTTTCAGAAAATGTTCTTTTAAATATTTATAAAACTTTTTCATAATAAATTGTTAAATATCTGATTAAAATACTAATTTTTTAATAAACAGAGAAACAAATATATTTTAGTTTTTTGGTCATTAATTTTTTAATTTTAAGATTTTGCAGATTTTTAAATAGTGCAAGGAAATTTTTCTAAAAATTTGAGGTATTTGTTTAAGAAAACCTAGGAATAGATAGATGAAATAATCTTTTTTTTTTCTTTGCTTTTTTAGTTTGCACCTCCTATAAAAAAACTAATGCATTCTCCAACTTTAACAGGCTGTATCTCAAGAATTTGCTTGAATGTTACAAATCTGTTAAAAGCAACTTATATCTTAGTTAAGACTGTGAAAATAAAATTAAGTTTTTAAAAAGTGATTAAACCCACCCCTGTTTTCCCTTTTTAGTTTGTAACTTTAATCAACAAACCTATAAAAAATATTAAACAGTAAATTGTTTTTTATTGATTTGTTTATTAAGATTTGCATTTAGAATTTCAGAACAAACAACAATTATTAATATATATTTGTACACGATGTCAAATATCTATAGTAATTTTAAACTTATTTTGAAAATTGAAATTAAAGTTAAAAACTATGACTATTTTTAAAAGTTAAAAAAAACTTATAGTTTTAAGCAAGACTTTAACTTATATTTTTTTAAAGAAAACTTAAGTTTTTAGACAAGGAGTGCATAGGCTTGTTGTTAAAATCTAAATAGAATATATAATTTTTTTTATTGTAAAAGTTTTTAATTTTTTTCTAAGCTATTCTTTCAATAAAGCAGCTGCTTTTACTTGTATTTGAGATTTTATGGCAACCTAACTTCTGAATTTTGTTTTTAAGTATAGTGTGTGATTTCAAACTTTATTCTTGTACCTTTATTTTAACTTTTACGTTGTTAGATAAGACTAAAAAATGAATTTTTTAGTCTTTTTATTGTCTGACAACTTTGGATTAATGATTAATGCTCAATAATTTTCAGCAACTAGTCGTTTATATCAAGTAAGTTAATATTTTGGGTAGGTGGTAGATATCATGAACTAGAGCTGCTACTAGATTAAGCTATCTGTTCTCAAGAAAACTCAAAAAGATCCCAATAAGTCTTTAAAAGTATTAAAGAAATTAAATGAAATCTTAAGTTAGCATTAAGGCTTGATCATTCCTTTTTAATCACCAGACAACAAGCTTTTAATACACTGATAACAGGGTTTTGTTCTTATTGAAACTCATCAGTCAGTTGCAACCAAAAAGTCTGCAGCTGTTGATCTACAAATGGTTTTCATGTTTTACCAACAATCGCTTGCTGGCATGATTTGCATCAATGATGTTACTGATCAGTAAATATAAGGTTTCTGATGTTTTAAATCAACAAATAATATCTGAACACAATCTTTGAAGATAAGAATTAGTTACCTAAACTACATGTTTATGTTATTGAGGAACGAGTCAAGACAAATCTAGTATACTTTGTTGAAAGTAATTCAATGCTTTTTTTAAATCCTAGGCTGCAGTCTAGGATTACTCTTTTCTTACCTTTAAGAATAATTCTTTAAGAATTACTCTTCAAGAATAATATATTACCGACAAAGATTACCTAGACGTCAAAGCAATAGTAAATGATATGAGTACTGTCAAAAACATTGCTGAACAAGCTGCTAAACTGTGCAGCAATTTTCAAACTTCTTCAAGAAATGAATATAGTTTCAAGACATCCTAAAAGTTATTGAGGACAATAGGAAGAAAGTGCCAAAACTTAGAATAAAAGTTTTTAAAGAACCCAGCTTGAAAACAATTACATTAAGTTTTCTTAATTTGTTTTTAACAAAATATCAATCAATATTTGTTATTTTTATGTTTTTAGACAACAAATTTTAAATAAGTGTTTAAAATATTTTTTTATATATGTACAAACAAGTTATAAAGTTATTTATAACGACTTAATTGAAAGCAAAATTAAGGCCATAGAGGGTCCAACATTTTTTTTTTACAAAAATTAACTTTGGCTTTTAAATGAAAGCTTTAAGTACAAACTACAAGCCAGTTTTTATAGAATTCAAAAATATAATTTAACTTTTGAGATAATTAATTTTTTGTAAAAACTTTCCAATATAAACGTATGGACTGCAAATTTTTTGGGGTCAATTTTCTCGGAAATTTTAAAATTAACTAAAAATCTATCTCCTCCTTCATTTTTCAAGCAATCTTCTTCAAATTTTCAGGAAACATTCCTTATAATAAAAAGAAAAAACGTTACTATAGAGTTTTAAAAGATAAAAAAAATAAAAGTTTTATCAAAAAAATTTAAAAAAAAAGTGTTTTTTTTTCAAAAAAATAATATTTTTACTTAAAATTTTTTAATTCCAAAGTAACGTTTTTTTGTTATTGTATAAAGATTAGAATGTGAAAGTTTGAAGAAGATTGCTTGAAAAATGTAGGAGATAGATTTTAAATGAAATAGTCTTTTTTTGCTGTTTTAGTTTTCCCTTCCCATAGGGAACCCATTAAGCGGCCCGACTTTGACTGGTCATATCTCAAAAAACAATTCAAATTTTTTAAAACGATAAAAAGCATCTTAAAGCCTAGAAAAAACTATATAAAATAAGATCAACTTGTAAAAAACATGGTTATCCAATCTTATTTTGTCTAGTGAAAAAAGAGCTATACACTTATATTTGCTATATTTAACTACAAAACTTAAATATATTAATTAGTTATATAAATTTACAAGCAATCTATTTACAACAAATCAAACTATGATTATTTCTTACTATATGTTACCATTACAAATCTTTAATTTAGAGTTAAAACAAAAACACTTAAGGCCATAGGGGGGGTCCACTTTGTTTTTTACAACTTGATCTTATTTTGTAGAATTTAATCTGAGCTATCAGACACTTTTAACCGCTTAAAAAAACTCAAAGTAACTTTTGAGATATAAGCGATCAAAGAAAGGGCGTTCAATAGGTTCCTTATGGAAGGCAAAAACTAAAAATGCGAAAAAAGACTATTTCACTAAAAATCTATCTCCTCCTTCATTTTTTGAGTTATCTTTCTCAAATTTTTACAGAATGTGTATCATTAAACTTTAAAGAGATCAATTGTAGGAATTTTTTAATTTTGAGTAAAAAAAAAACTATTGTCAAAAAACTACCCTTTTTTTAGTTTTTTGTGGCTAAATTTTTATTTTTCAAAATTTCAAAAATTCCAACATTCAGATTCTTCAAAATATTAAAAGGAACATTTCCTGAAAATTTGAAGTCTCTAGGTCAAAAAATGAAGGAGGAGATAGGTTTTTAGTGAATTTTTAAATTTCCGAGAAAATTGACCCCGAAAAATTTGCAGTCCATTTGTATCGGAAACTTTTTACAAAAAATAAAATATCTCAAAAGTTAAATTATATTTTTGAATTCTATAAAAACAGGCTTGTAGTTTGTATTTAAAGCTTTCATATAAAATCCAAAGTTATTTTTTGTAAAAAAAAAAGTCGGACCCCCCCCCCCCCCCTATGGCCTTAAGTAAGCTTGTCACAAAGAAAACTATTAATAATTGAAATAAATTGTAAAAATTAACACAAATTTTATAGAAATTACCTCAGTTTATTTGTTTATGTTTTATAAGATGTTAATCATATCTCTTTGTGTATCATTGTTTCAATCTTACAACATTTTCAAACTTTAAAGTTTGTTATAGAGATCTGTACTTTTTAATTTCAAACAAAATCTAGTTCAAACTCAGAGTTTTTCACAAAAATCAAACAAGCCAAGTTAGTCAAAGAGTGTTGCAACCCTGGTATAATAACTCACATCATACAGTATATGTAACTTATGTGCATAATAGGAGTTATAGAAAGTAAAAAGTTGTGTGGCCTGATGGTGTAGGAAGCTTCTTAATGACAATTTTAGAAACTCTCTGAGTTTAACTTTTCAAGATTAAATCCTATGGTTGACACACTTTCAAAAAATTATATACAAGATACTTGTGTTGTACAGTTCAACTATAACTCTTAATTCTTTTAATCAAAAGTATAAAAGGAATAATTTAGTAAAATTTATCTTTAATATTGTTTACAAGCAACATTAAGGCAAAAATTGACTTTGTTTTAAACCTCATAAAATTTGCATTATTCATACTGTTTGTAAGTTATATAAATGCATATCATAATTATTGTTTTATGAAAAGTTTGGTGCAGACTTTTTTTTCAAGAGTTCAAAAATTAATCTATTTTAATTCAAATAAGCAATAAATTTGTCATAGTTATTGCTATGGACCAAGTGTATTTTTTTAAACATATATAATAATTGAAAAGTTAAAATTTAATTCATTTGAATTTAATAACAATAAATCATTTATAGTTAATATTAGTATCATTTAAATTTTATTTCAACTGCAAACAAGTGGACAAGAGCAATCATTTTAATTTTTAGAAATAACACCTACATGAAGCACCTGGAAAACAAATTAAAGATAGTCATAAGTTAATTTGCATATAAGATTTAAATTCAAAACTTTCTCTTTTAAGGTACTTTTTTTAATGACTATTAATTACATTCGTCTGCTAAAAGGGGTCAGTTGCAATTGTAAAGTTTTAGAAACTACTTCATTCATTTTAATATGCAAATGAGGTAAAGTGATAATACAGCAGTATAAAAAAAACATCTCTAGTCTCTACCATGACATTAAACTGTATCCTTGGTGTATGACTCGATAACCATTAGATTTTTTCGTACTCTGTGTCCTGGGAAAATTTTTTTGAGCGCTTTTTTTCGTTCAATAAACAATAGCTTATCACTAACCAACCTCACCCAAAAACTTTAATTTATACCTTAATTCCTAACTTGCCTTACCCAAGTATATAAAATAAACTAAAAAAAATTATAAATTAAAATTTAAAGTGAAAACACTTATAACATTTGTCAATTAAAAGCGCACTAGATTTCCAGCCGACGAGTTCAAACAACAGAACACTTTATGTATATTTGAATTTGGTTAGGTGTCACTTTTGCTCGAGCGTCACTTTAGTATGAGGGAAAACCTTTGCACGACGTCAATATTGCACGCAGGGTCACTTTTGCACAGCGTCACTAGTGCACGGCGATATTTTTAAATGTCGAAATTTTCGCATGGCGTCACTTATTGCACGACGTTACATTTGCATGGCGACAATTTTGCAAAGCGTTCACAATATAAGTTTATTTTCATCAACTTAAAAAATCAGCTTTTAAACCCAAGTTGTTTTAAATAATAAAGTGTGGTTATTTTTCATGAAGTTTTAATGTAAAGTTTTTTTTTTGATTTTTTACCTAGAACAATATAATAACGTGCTACAATTCACTTTATTCATATTTATAGTCTTAATTTAATAAACTAGATAAGTACATTTCTTTTAATTAAAAAATTTTTAAATACTTTTGATAAGATAAACTTAATTTAGTTAAACTTTAAAAGGAAATATAAACTTAATTCTGTAGGGCTTTAAAACACAAATCTTGAGACTGATTTTTTACTTATATTCTCTTGATGTTTAAATTAGCACTAAATAGTTTCTAAAAGGAAAATTTAAAGTTGTTTTAATTTAAAAAAATTGTTAAATTTAAAAAACAGAATTTAGTTAATTTATGAAGTTTAAAGGTATTTCAGACTTTACTTGATGCTTACTTTTAATTTTGTGGAAAGTTTTTTTTTTTAATTTTGCGTGAGGATAAAAAGAGCAACAAAAAGAGCGCATTTTTCGTAACTTAAACTTAGACCATTTCATACTATAATGTTGCATGCTTATGTAATAAGCCAATGAGAGAGTAACATTCGGAAGTTAGAACTTATGTTCATCCAAAGTATCAAGAGATACTCACATCAGCATTGCATGATCATGAAATAAGCCAATGAGAGAGTAACATTCGGAAGTTTGAACTTATGTTCATCCAAAGTATCAAGAGATACTCACATCAGCATTGCATGATCATGAAATAAGCCAATGAGAAAGTAACATTTGGAAGTTTGAACTTGTGTTCATCCAAAATATAGAGAGATATGCTGCAAAATTCTTATAATGTCTTACCTTGATAGACTAACAAAACTTGATATAAAATAATTAGAATACAGGATACTCGAATTTGACCTCATTACTTTTTTAATAGACTAGTTAACGGTGAAACTACAATTTATATACAAAAAATTTTTGAACATTATAGAACTAATTACTTACTGAGAGAAAACAGAAAAAAAACTACATGCAAACATCATTTTAATAATGAAGCTAGGCATAATTCATTTTTTTATCAGTCAGTTGAAATATCGAACAAACTTAAAATGAATTAGTTTCCTGAAAAAAAGTTAAAGAATTCCGATTAATATTAAAAAAGTTTGATTTGAATTAAATTTTTGTTAATAAAGTTGATAAGTTATTTTTATCAACCGTCGATCTAATTTAATGATTTAGCTTAGTTTATAGTTCAATTTTATTACCTTTACTCTGTTAATGATGAGTGCTTTTTCAAGGTGTTTAATGATTATTTATCTGGCCAGTCTATTGTTAATGTCCTTTGGGCATTAGGTTTTTATTTTTTTTTTAGTCGATGCATTTAAATATTTGATAGTGATCGTTTTACATCAAAGTGTAAACAAGTATAAGTCTGAGGTTAAAATTTTTTTCTTTTTATGCTAATCTATAATATTTTACACTTTATAATAAATCATGTTTTTATCTTTGTTAAAAAAAAAAACTTTTTTTTTTCTTTATGTGGCTTTCAGTTTCAGTTGCCTAGGTCCATCATATAGACAATAAACTTGTAATAGTAAAGAAAAATATAAAAAGGTATAGCTGTTAACTAATAAGTTAGAACTCAAAATATACTAGATCAATTTATTTTAAATTTTTAGTAATTTTCTACAACTTTCCATAAGCGCTATTTATGTTTAACCAAAAATTAACTTACATGAAATTTTGAAACAAACAAAACTGCCGACGGTGAACAAATTCAGAGGTTGATTGCTGAGATGGAAAGAAAATACGGATCTGGTGTAAGTTTACACAGTAGTTTAATAAATTTATTTAGTTTCGACCGGGCATAAGGTATTTAGGTTTAAATACATGTTGTATCTTACTACTTAAGATAAGTGAATAAAATATTATCTAGTTATTTGAATTTTTATGTTAGCATTTTTTATATAACTAGAAAAACGAATCATGTTTGAAACATAATAAATTCTGAAACAATTTCTAATTCAGTAAATTTGTATATAATTTTTCTTACTAATTGTATCTAACATATATTCATAAAGATTTGAACATACCTTTATCAATGACCAATTCGATCATCATGGATGCGGTCAAAGAAAACATCGGTGAAAGTCAGAGTCATGAGAGAATAATGTGGAAGTGTATGATAAAATTTCTATTTAAGTACAGCTTGTCTCGCGGCATACTGAAGTCCAGACTTAGGCTCTGTAAACTTTCGTCGATGTTTTTTAAAACATATATTCAGTGATAAAAAATAAACACAAATTCAACAGGGAACAAAAGAGGAAGATAAGAAGAAGTAGAATGACGAGGATATTACGATGCAAGTGAAAAAGAAGCACAATGAATATATAGATATGTATTATGCTCACAACTTTGATATAAAATTGTCATTTCACCTGAAATATCGTCCGATATCAGCAACGGTGAGCTGTATGTTTTACTAGAAAAATATCTGTAAGCTTTTTGATTTGAAGAAGTCTGGTTTTTATAAATTTTCATTAAAGTACGCATTTTAAGTAACTTTATAGTATATTTTCAATGTTGTCATGAAATTTAAAACAGTTCATTTTAACTTAAGTTTAGATTAAAACAAAAATGAATCAAAAAACTAGGTTTTGGTAAAACCTGGAAGAAATTTATAAAAAATTTGGCAACCCTGTATAAAATTTTAAAACTAAAGAAAACAGTATTAACTTTTTAAGTATTACTTTCTAAATAATTTCACTGTAATTTTTATTATATATTTTATCTTTATTACCATACAGAGCCATCATTTGCCGCAAAAATGTTTCCAAAAATGAAATAGAATTAATAAAATGTTTTACAAATAAGATAATTAGATATGGCTATAACTTTTATAATATTAATAGTAGTAATTTTTATCATAAAGAGCCATCTTTTGATATAAACTAATTGTTTGTACAAAATAAACAAACAAAATTATATTCTTACTATTTCTTTTCATTAAACGTGTTATACTTTCAATACAATCCATCTTTTGGTCTTCCATTTACAGTACGGTTTTTTTTTTTTGAATTCTTCTATTAACAGAATTATATATATCTATAATCTCTATATCATTACTAAATAATTAATTAATATTTTATTTTATACTCTAACTATTTTTGTATTTTTCAATTGTGCAGAGCCATCATTTGCCGCTTCGAAAGTTTCATCCAACTCGACTTCAAGCAACGGATCCCAGCAAGCTCCCAAAAGATCACTCAACCTGAGCGACTATAAAAAAAGGCGTGGATTGATTAAAATTAAATATCTGAGTCGTTATTTTAAAGTAGAAATTTTTAAGTGAAATGTCTGACAATTGTGTTGTTTTTTCTGGTAATAATGATTAATATGTCCCTTTCTATGTTGATAAAGTCTAACGTGCGTTCGAAAGTATTTAATATTGGAATTATTTCAAAATAGGTCGTTTTATTTTCAAAAATAAAGCTGTTTAATTTTAATGTTTTATGTTTTATCAGATTCTTTAAACTTTTTTTTTGTGTATTGAACTATTAAAAGATAAATCTTTAAATTAATATTTTGTTTAAGTATTTTTACACCCGTTTTGTTTAACGATACAGAAAACTTGGTTTTGAGCATATACTATCATAACTTATTCAAAGTAATTTTTAGATCTAAATCTACAATTTTTTTTTACAAGTTTTTCTATAATGGATTAAGATTTATTTGGTAGTTATATTTTTTTCTATATAAGTAGTTTACGATACCAATTAATTAAATATATACCGTTTAGTTTTAAAAGAAATTTTAAAAAAGATAAATAGTTTAAAATTTTGTAGATAGCAACTTTAACGTATTTAAAATGTAAGTTAACTTTTAGTGATATTTTTTTACTTTTCTGAGGGTTTCCAAAAAATCTGGAATTTTAACAAAGTTAAAAACAAAAATAGAATTTTTAAAGAAAAATCTCTAAAAAACCTCGAAATTTAAATAACTTTTACATGTTAAGTAGTAAAATTTAACTTGGCACAAAAAATCTACCATGTAAATGATTTTTTAGTCATCATCAAAAGATCTTTTTATTAAAAAGCACATTTAAAGTTGCTTTACAGCAGCAATTCTTAACCTGGGAGTAAATATCCTTGTTGTAGAAACCTATCTTATGAAATGAATCAAGAACAAACAAGTTTTTATAAAAAAGTATCAAACAAAGATGATAAAATGTATACTGTTAATATAGTGGTGATCTCTCTACACAGAAAGACTCATTTTAATCTTAGTAAATTTAAAGTTTTAGTGTAAGTTATTTCTATCTACTTAAAAAGTATACAACTTAAAAAGTGTAATTGTACTAGCTAGTAGAGTTAAAAAATTATCATTTTGAAACAAATTAGTACATTAAGTTTTTTTGGTTAAAAATATTATCTAAGACTTATATATTCTAAAAATCTGTTTAATTTTAATTAAAGTAGTTATACATTGAAAAGCAATAATAAATAAGGTTTAGACATTTCATTAGTTGCAATATTTTAGACATATTTGAACTAAAATTAAAAACTTTTACTTATAATAAATATTTGGTTACTAATATCAACTGTTGCGAATGAAGGGTCTCTAAAATTAGTTTTAATAATTAGAATATAAAATCGATTTATTTGCTTAGGACGGTAATAAGATTTGAAACTCTATTGGGTGCTATAAATAAATCAAGCAACATCTTTTTTACTGTGAATATCCTGGACAAGACTTTAAAAGGTATCCGTAGTGTGCGACTTGAGAATTAAAAGTTTCTTCAAACACATGGTTCTATGACCAAATATTTTGAGCGTCTTTTTTTCGTTAAATAAACTATATCTTATTATATTTTTCTAAACTACACTAACTAATTGAAAGTAAAATAGTTGTGAAAAGTATCAATAAATTTTATCTATAACTTTTTGTAGAATTTCTAAGGCCATAATAGGTCCATGCTACTACGTGTTTATTAAAAAATAATTGTTTTAAGAATTTTTTTAACCTGTTAAGGCCTTAGAGGAAAGAGATTAATCACTTTTTTTAGAAATTAATGTAATTTTTTACATTAAAAAATGAGCAACTAGTTGCTTTATATCTTTTAATATGAAACTTCATGTAGTTTATACATTTTAAAAGCAAAAATTGTTTTAAGTTTAAAGATACACCTCTTTCTACTTTGACATAAATATGAATAACTGCCACAGAGTCTTTAAAAATACTTAAGAAATATTTATATTATGTTTAGAAAAAAATATTTTCAAAATGAACAAAAATCTATTTTGGAAAATTTCGTAGTGTAGAATTATGATCGAGAAACAAAAGTTATAATTCGTAGCATAAAGTTGATTTTTTGAAAGGTATTCCAAGCAATTCAAAGGCCGCTGTTTTCCGACCCTGCACAATACTTGTTCTGATTTTTTAACGTAGCTGCTTTAATTATCCCCAATTAAACTATGCTTTTTATGTAAAACTTAAAATTGTTAAAATTTAAATAAACCCTTTTTTTAACTTGCCGCCGAGCCTTAGATAATATAAACCATTTGATAACTTTAACTAGTATACGAATTAAAGAATAGTTAGCAAAAAACCATGAAGTTTTTTCATCTATTTCGATCATTTTGTTGTAGTCAATTTTAAAGCAGTTATGGTTAGAAATAGTGTTTAAAGTAAAACAAAAAGTTTTTTTTGATAGTAGCAGAAAAATGAAAATTTGGTCGAATATGCAAATCAAGCATATTGAAGTAATTAGAAATCTGCACTTACTTGAAATTTTGTTAGCTCTGTTTCAAATTTAGTAGACTTGAAGTCTTGGTTGTGATTGTTACTCTAGTTAACAATTTTGTCAGGTATGTTTTAGTCAGAAAGATGTTTTATTAAAAATAAAAGTAATTGTAGATTTAGAATTGGTAAGCACTATAAGGTTGTTTAAAATTCTAAATATTAATAAAATAAGTTATGTTTGTTAACAAATATTACAAATAACCAGATAATATTTAAAGATTATCAACTTAGCTAGCAGTTACTTTTTATCTTGTAAAGTTCATGTTAGTTTTTGAGATATCAGGGTACAAAACTGGAGATTTTAATAGGTTCCTTGTGGAACCACCTAAGTGAAAAGTAAAAATAAAATTGTTACATTAAAAATCTATCTTCTTCTACCGGTTTTGAGCAATATTTCTTAAAGTTTTTGAGTATAATCTTTACTAGAAAATTTAAACAATTCTACTGAAGGAAATATTAAAACTTTGTTTTAGAATTTTTTTATTTCTAAAAAAAATAAAAAATAAACTTCTATTTTGGTCATAACTTTTTTATTCCTTAAAGTAGGACTTTTATAACTATTGCAAGAAACATTTCCTGAGAATTGTAGCTTAATTTACCAAAAACTGAAGGAAAAGATAGATTTTTAGTGGGTTTTTCAAAACTCAAAGTATATTTTTTTATACTAAGATTTTTTTTTCTAAATTAATTTGTACCTTAAACTTTTTAAAAAACTGACTATGTCTCAAAATTTAATGTCTTTTTTGTTCTGTAAAAAGTGGCTGAGGTATATAATTTTAGTTTTCTTGTCAGGGCTTATATGATTTTTTGTAAAAAAAGAATGTTGGCCTTAATGGCTGATACTTTTATTGTGGTGTTAAAATTAGTATAAAGTTTCTAAACAAAGCTAGAAAAGTAAACTTATAAAATATTATTATTAAGTAATTTAAATTTTGTTAATTAATTAACGGCTTCAAACAAAGTATGTGAAAAATGAAAAGCAATTATCTTAAACCAGCTGTTGTTCCACTGAGGTAAGAAAAGTGTTGTACACACCATATTGTAAGTAAATATGTTTCTTGTTAAACTTTTTTGTTATTGTGAATTAGACTGAATTTATGATTCAAGATAAAAGCTAAAATTACTAAAAAGGTCCTAGGTCTTCCAGCAGATAAAGCTGACTTTCTAAAATGTAATTTGTATTTCTTATTTTTAACTTGATTATTTTTTGTTGAAGTTTTAGTGGGAACCCTTTTAACAAGTCTAATTTGGTAAGTTGTCTTATTTATAAAAATAAAGATTTAAAACTCAATTGAGCTAAGGAGCTTAGAGTTATTTAAAAATTAATTTTAGCTAAAACACAAAGCACTTTTTTTACTTCTTACTAGTGTTTGAAATATCTTAAAATGATTTTGAAATTTGTTAGTATTTTGCATGTTTCAATTTTATTTTTTTAAGTTCTCACTAGGGTTCTCTGAAACCATTGTTTTTTTAAAATCTAACAAAGTTTTAGATAAGCCTAACAGACTCATAAATAGAAAACATTATTGGCATAAGTGGTAATGTATCATACTTATTATTGAATTAAATAACTTATGTTGTGAGCACAAATTTTATTTGTTTAATTGTTTATATATATGTTTAACTAACTTTAGTTATTTATAATTTAAACATGTTTTAAATTCTTACAAAACATACACAATCGAAACCTCTTTAATCTATATATAATCTAAAACAGACAAAGAAAAGGTAATATTTAAGAAAAAAAGTTTCAAGAAAATGTAGCATTAATTGGATTTGTATCCTCGGTTTACCAAGAGTTTAAATGTTAAATATTATGACGTCATAGATATTGAACCTGACAAGCAGACTATACTAACAATTTTTTTTCATTTAATAATGTGATAATACATAAACTGTAAAATTTTGTACTAACTTAGTACTATGTTTATCAAAATATTTTTTATTAAAGTAAATTTAAAATATTAATTTTATTAATGCAAAATTTTACATTTTTTTCTTAAAATTTTCAAACACTTCTTATGATTTCACTTTTAATCACTTTATTTATTTTGTAATTTTTAAAATTCACTGTACACTTTGCATGAATAAAATTTTTTTTTTATGACAATTTATTTTGGTCGTAATATGTTGTTAAATAATAATAAAATATTAAATTACAATTTGCTAAACTTATATTTTTTCAATTTTACCCACAAACAATCGCTTCAGTACTTTGTACTTAAACCCGCTTGGTTAAGATCACAACAGCCGTTTCTCGCGACTATGTTTGCCTGACGAGTCCTAATAAGGACGATACCGGTCGTAGGACTGTCTCGGTTCTCGGATGCTGTTGTTGTTGATCTTGCGGTAAAGTTCATTAATTACTAAACTTAGATAAATGGGTTTTTTAGCATTTATTCAGCTTAAATCTTTACGTAAAAAACTAACATTTCAAATATTGAAGAAATTATATTTATGTTGAATTAAGTTTAATATAAATATGTTTTTAAACTAACAAGCTAATATATTGTAGTTAAGGTTATCCAAACGAACAAATTTCAAAAAGTAATAATCTTAATTTTAAGTTACAACGTTTTTTTCTCTTAGTATTGTAATGACTAGTTAAACCTTAAATAAACTAGAAATAAACTTATTTAAAAATTTTATAACCTGCTCTAAAGCATTATTATTTTGTGTGATTTGACCGCAGGGCAGAGAAAATTAGCTTGGAAAACATAAAATATTCAAACATAATAAAGAAAAACGCAAACTGCATGGATTTATTTGTGTTTTAGTTATTTATAAAAACTGCACAAACTTTTTTTATTCAAGTTTTCGACATATCGGTGCAGCGCCATTAACAAGCGGGTCTCTCGAGGCAATAAACCTTAAAAGTTCTTAAAGTAAGATCTCTGAGCTGTTTGCTAAAAAATTTTTTGTGCATTATATGTGGCTGATGTTTTGTTTGTAAAAAAAAATAAGGTTAAACGTTTATAATGTCATACGTTAGAATTGTTTAAATATAGCTTATGTTTTCGTTTGCTTTATTCAGCTTAATTAAAAAAGCTATCGTTTTGTTTCTTGTTGAAAGACTGTAAAATGCAGCCGTTTTTTTATTTACAAGAAACAATGCTAGATATTACTTCTTAAGACTACTCTTAATGATTTCAATCCATTTAAAAGTTTTAAGATTATTTTTGTAAAGCAATAGAGTCCCTCTCGAATGGCTTAAATGTTTCGTGCAAAACTAGCGATGGTATTGGGTTTGTTAGTTCTTTTGCACCTTCTTACCACATCATAAAAGCTTCGGTGTTTCCCGTAATACTTGCTGAGTCAGCTTTTTTTTCAATTCTTTTTTTTAATATTTAATACCTAGCGCTAACCCACTTTACCAAAACTTATTAATAGTAAGCAAATAGCTAATTTTTAATAACTAAGATTAAAAACAAAAGGAAAAGAATAGTTTTTTGCTGACTAAGCAAATATTGGGAGAATCACCTTAGCGATTCAATAAGACTTGTTATCAAGCTTATAAAAAACTCCGTGCACCCCAACGTGCTTTTCATCACGAGTTTCAGAATAGCTAGTAATCTAATAAAGTTAACCTTAATTACAACTGAGACCTCTTTTTTTCTCTTCATCACGAATACTAGAAATAGTTTTAGAAGAATTTAAAAATTTTCAAATTGGGATTAATGCACTCAAATATAGGTTGTAGATTTGTGCACCCTAAAATAAGTTTTGTCTACGCTAGTGTGCACTAGGGCACATTTTAATAACCACTGAGCTATTCAAAAAAAAAGTTTCGCGATTTGAATTTTTCTAAGCAATGTATTTTAAAATAAAAAACAATTCAGGAAACGTATCATCCACCCTGTTTATTTAATAATTTTATTAGACAAATTACAATTGAAAAAATGTTTAACGCTTTAAAAAGTTTAAAGTAATTTGTAAAAGTAATTACAACTATTTTATATTTTTATGCAAGCAAATTGATTTAAATAAAAACGATTTCACAGACTTAGAAACTAAAATGAGAAGTCCAAAACTATCTAGTGACATTTTAAAGTTCTGTGCACTTAGAACTGGCGATGAAGCTTATAAAACTATTGCAAAGTGGATGAAAAACTCTTCTTATGACAGTATTAGATCGCTTTGTAAGTATAAACCAAATCTTGAACTGTATAAACTTGTTTACAAAGATTCTAAGTTAGAAAACTATGATAATTCTAAAGTTGATATGGTTATGCATGGCACTTCGTTAAGTAATGCAGAATCCATTTTAAAAAACCTCTTTCGCAATTCGTCAAGCGGCTTCTTTGGCAGTGGCGTTTATAATACCCACTGTGCCGACTTGGCGTTTTATTTTAGCAGAAAAAATAATTTTGATAAACCACAAAAAGTATGGAGCGCCATTGTGATAAGTGAGGTGAGGACTGATGAAGAACCCGTCGAAAACGTTTATAAGTCATATTGGCGCAAACAAAAGCTCAATCCAAAGATAGAAAACAGCAAATATGTATATCACATAAATTCGAAAAGTCCCTTAAATAAATTTATTGAATCTGGTGATGAACAATTTCCTACAACACCATTTGAGCATTCTGAGCTTTGTAATGAGTTTGTTGTAGATGCTAGTATACTGTTTCCGAGGTATTTAATCCTTATTCAGGCAGAAATTGATAAGAATAAGTACGAAAAATTTACAAAGTTAAGGTCTGTCTTATAATCTTATAGATTATAGAAGCATCTATAATCTTATAAAGATTTCATTTTATGTTAATAAGCTATGTTAGTTTATGTTGAATCATATGCATAATTTTGTATCTTTACAAATTCTTTGTTATAAATTATAGTCACAATTAGTTCTCTTCTAGTATTTGTTTGTTGACTTTGTTCGTTGTATTGTTGACTTGGTTTCTTTTTGTTGTTTATGTGGTCTGATGGCAGAGGCTTTTGAAAACTTAAAGTTGAATTCACAAAACCAATATCTAGTGGTCAACACATTTACAGAAAAGAATTGCAATTAAATCTATATTATAGAATAAGTTTTGCTTTATCAAAACTTGATTTGTGTTCTTTATCTTTTATTTTTAGTGAAGTATACAAAAAATCTAATATAATATCAAAAACTTCCTGTGTTAAACAAGAAGTTGAAGTAAAACGAGGCTAAACTAAAAAAAAATGTGAAGCAGCTTGTCCAAAAAAACACAAGTATATCCAACACAAGTTTCCAACTGCTACCAATGTAACCTTAAATGATCAAAAATCATTGGTTGCTGAACAAGGTTGCTGATTGATCTAATATCATGATAATATGATTGATCAAAGAAATGTATAAGATGAATGACTTAAAAGCTATAGAGTTTAGTGAAAACAGTAGCTGGCTCGAAATATTCTCTAATAAATCAATACTAATGGGTCAATACTAAAAATAAGACAAAATAGTCAATCAGATAAAATTAAAGTTCAAATAAAAGGTCTAGCCCAAACAAACAGAATGAAAGAATATTTTTTTGGGAAATTTGATATTTGAACTTCAGTTATGATCAAGGTAATTTGTTTATTGTGTTAAAATTATTTTTGTTATCTTTATTTCTTATATACTCTTGATAGTATATATTTGTATTTAACTTGAATTATATATATTTAATGTCTACTGTTGCTATTATGGTAAAATAAATTATTTTTTAACTTATAAAATATTTTTTTATAATTTATTTAAACTTTATTGTTTGTTTAAATATTAAAATTTTTTAGGTAATTATCTTGAGTACTATTGAGTTGAAGTAGTTGAAATAATTTATTTTATTTTAAATTGAATTACAGGGTTAAAAAGCATATGAAAACACTTGAGAATAAAGGAAAACTGGCTTAAGTATTTAATACATTTGAGAAGCTGTTCAAACACAAGAGAGGGGCTCACCCAAAAGTAAACACAGCAACATGTAAAAGTTGTTTCTCGAAGCTATGCTCAGAAGCTTCTCTAGTAACGCATATGCTCATTCATGATGACTAGAAATACTACAAAGTGTTCGTTTTGCTTCAAGTCTTTCAGAAAACACATGCTTTGAAAAAGCGTCAGCTGCTGCACAAGAAACTAGATAAATCCAAAGCAGTGTATGATATGTCAAGTTAGGTTGATAAATTTTTTTAACACAATTGTAGACTGTTGTTTAATTTTTCATGGTGTTGTATTAAGTGTACTAAGTTTTTATTGTTTTATGTTAATAAAATAAAACAACTTTAACTCTAATTTTACTACCTGCTGTTTAATTGCTTATAACTTGGCTTAATTTACATTAATCTTTACTAACTGATATAATAACAAGTTATAAGAAGTAATTCAAGCTTATATGCTTTAAATAGTTTTATTTAATTAATTTTTCATAGCATGGAATAAACACTAATCAGTGTACTTAGAAATAGTTAAATAGATTTTTTAATTATTTTAATTATATTATTATCTTTTTAAAGGTTGATCACAATACTTTAGAAGAACATACGCGTCACAATAAGAAGTTCCACCCAAAAAAAAAACGTTCAAATGTGGGGGGCGTGAAAAACATCTCAGCTCAATTCTTAGTTGGAAAGCTTGTCAACTTATCCATACAAGTTAGTTATTAAGAGAACAGTTTACTAAAATATTATGTTGATATTTAATTAACATTAGTTTCTTAATAGTTATGGCAGTCTGATATAAAACTACCTGTATTTAGAAAAATATGTTTTTAATTTGTTAAGTGAGAATTATATTTACTTAAAAACTGTTATTAAACTCATGATTGACTTAATGGAAAAACTAATTAAAACTTAGACATATTTTTCAAGGGTTTTAACATGAAAATAATTATAAATTAATATACATTATTAACATATGATATGATTTGTTAGTTTTTTTTATATCTATCAATTTTGAAATACTAGCATATTTCAATAATGTTTTAAGGGCATAGGAGGGGGGTCTGACTTTTTTTTTACTGAAAATAACATTGGATCTTATATGAAAGCTTGAAGTACAAACTCCAAGCCAGTTTTTATAGAATTAAAAAATCTTATTTAACTTTTGAGATATTGCAGTTTTGTAAATAATTTCTGATACAAACATATGGACCATTTTTAGGGTTAATTTTCTCAGAATTTAAAAAAACACAAAAACTTACTTTCTCCTTCATTTTTCAAGCTATAGACCTTAAACTTTCAGGAAACGTTCATTTTATAGTTTTCTATAAAAAACTACATAATGTTCGAATTTTTAAAATATTAAATAATAAAAATTTTAGGTTAAAGAAATAGGTATTTTTTTAAATATTTTTTTTTATTTTTAAATAAAAAAAAATTCTGTATTGAATCTTTTTAAAATTTTATAATAAATTTTCTGAGAAAAGTTGAAGAAGATTGCTTAAAAATGAAGGAGGAGATAGATTTTTAGTGAAATGGCTTTTTTAGCGTTTTTAGTTTGTGCCTTTCGTTAGGAACCTATTGAGGTCACCAACTTTGACTGCTCATATCTCAAAAATATTTTGAAAATTTTCAAGCAGTTAAAATGTTTTGATAGCTTAGATAAAACTCTATAAAATAAGATCAATTTGTAAAAATCAAGGTGGACCCCCCTCCCCTATGCCATTAACACTATGTAGTTTGAGGGTAGTAAAAAACAGTTCTAATACATTCATCAAGTATTTAGTTGTTACAATTTTTAATCTTAAATAATCATTACTTTGTAAAGTTCATTGCATTAAGACATAATAAAAAAAATTAAACACATTTAAAGAAGAAATGTTAAAGCAATTTTTAAATAACTATATTTATTAAATACTTTGTTATATAAAATTTATTTTTTACAAAAAGTATTGATAACATTTTCCTTTTTTTCTTTAATCAATAGTTTCAAAGCCACTAGAAAGTTTCATTTCAAAGTAACAGCTGAACTACAGTATTCCGCCTATTAAATATTTTAATCCTGTTTAAAAAATGCAAAACAAAACTATTTTTTTACTGTATGTTTCACTTTGAG
Source organism: Thalia democratica (assembly GCF_965202585.1). Taxonomy (NCBI): domain Eukaryota; kingdom Metazoa; phylum Chordata; class Thaliacea; order Salpida; family Salpidae; genus Thalia; species Thalia democratica. The sequence continues at coordinate 36,591 of NW_028139703.1, forward strand.
CTACAACAAGTAGAAATATCATATTAGTTTTACTTTTTACAGATGAGAAGCTGTACAAATGTGATTATTGTACTCAAACTTTCAAGCATCAGATCCAGCACATGGAGTCATATCACTGCTGCCCCTTAATGACAAAACCTCGCCCCAACAAGGACCAACCATACCTCCTTATACAGGTTTGTTGTTTCTTTACTGTGAAGAGAATATTTTAACAAAATTAACATAAAGCACTTTTTTAGTTTTAAGTATAGAATATGGTAATTTTAGTTAATGTTTGTATTTTTTTATCTTAAGTTGTAATAAAAATGTAATGATCTACCAGATTCGGTTTCTTTTTTAAATTTAAGATCCGGATATTTTTTCAAATTGGAATCTAGTCGGATCTGGTTGAGTATTTTAAGTTTTATGTAGTTTTAATAGAGAAAAAACTTTTAAAATTTAGTTATTATAATACCATAAGTTAGTAAAAATTGTTCTGCCAAGTCTCATTTAGGATCCAGATCTTTTTTAAAAACTAGGATCCAGCCAGATCCGTATCCCAGCAAAAAAATGACTGGGTCCGGTAGATCATTAAAGTGTTGCTTGACTAAGTCTTATTGTCAAAATAATGAATATGTATAATTTTTTCTTCTATATTGAGATTTAAACGATTAATCTTAAAGAGCTTCACACTTAAGTAGCCTTTATGTAATTAAGTAAAACAAAAGTTATTTTGTTATTGTTATATAAAGTTTTTATCCATAATAACTTGTTATTTTATTTGCTTGTGATCATTGTGTAAGCAAGAAACATTTGTAAAGCAATAAACCCAATACAACTTTTGCTTTATTTAATTATAATAATTTTCATTACCATTTTCGTTTATATATATTTACTTTTAGCATCAAACAACCGGAATGACTTCTTTGACTACCACCTGTGCGGAACGAGGCGTGGCCACGGGTGGCGCCACATCCTTGTCATCCAGTTTAATTTCTTGAACAGGGGCCGGTTCTTTGTTGAACAGCTCCACCGGCTTCTTTCCACCGGCTCCTCTTTGAAGATTTCTTTTGGCTCTTCCTCTTTTGATCAGGACAAGAGGAGACGGAGAACAAAGGGGAAACCCCCTTGATGTTGACCACCACTTCCGGTTTCCCTGCTACTAGAAAACCACCTCTCCCAACAAGAAAAGGAACACAAGGTGGCGTTTGACGAAGAAATAACGCACCATGGTGTATGCCCGTTCCCATGACAACCATCACCACGGGAGGAGCTTGACGTCATCGAGGATTCCACCGTCTACCTTCGGCTCCACAATCGAACTTTTTTAATTGTCTCGACATTTTTGAAAGCTTTTGGTTTTTAACTTCATTATGTATACCCATTTGATAAAAAAAGAACGTCTTTCAAACTGTGTACCAACTTTATTTTTAGATGTATAATTGTGTTTTTAAAGGAAACATGTTTTTGATAAACTAAAGAAATTTTAACAATATTTTTGCCACATGTGAATATATATATAAAGAAAATACTAGTTCCATTGATGATTATGTACCAATGTTTTAGTTGTTTGCTTCTTTTGAATTTCTAATGTGTTGAGGTCATGTAAAATAGTTTTTTCTATTAAACTGCTCTAGTTTTAGAACTGTGTATATATATCTGATTTTGTTATTGTTTGTATATTAGTTTTTTTATACCAAATACTTTAGAAATATTATTTATTTGGCAACAATAACGATTGAAAAAAATTCTTAAGCTGTTGACATGGATTTCAGTTTTTTAACTTTTGGTCTAATTTGTATATATACAAGTATTTCTATGTAAACTAAACCTCATTTTATTTAGGCTATAACACCTTGACCATTAGTTAAAACTTATGTTTTTATGTAAATAGTAAAGGGTTGCCAAAGAAAAACCCTTGAAAAACTTAGAGTTTGAGAAATTTACAAAAACCTGAAATTTTGAACAAAAATCACTAAAAATTCTAAAATGTTAAACGGAAATCACTAAAAAACTTGATAATCTTAACAACGTTTACATGTTAAGTAGTAAAATTTCGAATCGACGCAAAAATCTGTTGTATAAATTAATTTTATTTTTCATCATTAAATTTTTTATTAACAAAAAAACACATTTAAAGAAGCTTTAAGATATCTTTTCAATGTTGTTTTATTATTTAACACAGTTTTTCATCTTAAGCTTAATTTTAAACTAAAAAAGACCCTAAATTGTGTAATTTTTGACAACTTGAAGAAACTTTGAAAACCTGGAGAAAATTTTCCAAAAACATTTGGCAACCCTGTTTTATGCGTTTTAAATATACAATATTATTTAGTTAAGGCTAGATTTAATATGATGTGTTTAAAAAATAGTTTTGTAAACATTATAAATATAGTGCTTGTTTAAAAATAATTCAAAATAAAGTTATAAACTAACAAGTAAGTTTAAATATTTAGGAGAAAATAACAAAATGCTTCAATGAGTAAAATTTTGTTTAAACTTAAGCCGATTTAAAATATATTTTTTTTTCATTCTATTAATGATATATAGTTAATGTTTAATGCATATATTAACAACTCTTTTTTTCTTTTACATTAAGTTTTATAATAACTGTAGTAGAATAATTATATTTGCAGTTATTTTAGCTAACAAAAACAGTAACTTTCAACATTGAAATTTTTTTTTGTTGTGTTATAAATACTGTAAAGTTAGTTTAATCAGTTTTACAAATGCAGCAACATTCTGACAGTGCTTAACATTTTTTTTTCGATTATAAGATCCAGTGGCTAAATAAATTCGGTCTGAATAAGTTTAATGATTTAAACTTTATTTGAAATTTAATATGTAAGTCCCACTGCGAGTTTACAATATATAACACAATTATATACTGGTTAAAGTAAAAATTTATAAAAATTATATTTAAAAGACTTGCAAAGTAAACTGATAATTAAACAATTAGTTAGAATATAGATGGGGCAAAAAATACTAGCAATACAAACCTAAACAAATCATTGCCTTACACTAAAAGCTAAACAATTAATTAAGTAAATTATAGTCTAAATTATAATCTATTAAAAAAATGTAAGTTAAAAAATTAATTAGTATTATTTAAGAATGCATATTATTATTATTAATAAACAAAATATGTACCGAATATTTATAGTAAAAGCATCATAAAGCTGTAAAAACTAAATCTTTTTAAAGAAAAATTTGAAAAAAGGTACTTTAATGAGACTGTATACTAATCAAAAGTAGAAAATAACAACTCATAATATCTACCTCTTAAAATTATATCCACAAATCAGTTTTTTTTTATAGGCTTTAAGTGTTTAGCATATGATAGATTGTCAAACTACATTTTAAATACATATTCAAAACAAAGATTTAATTATTCTTTTTAAGTGTTACAGATACATGCAGATAATTTAAAATTTACTTAAACTTAAAAAATAAAATTTCAAATTGGTAATTTTAAAAATACCTATTCTATGAAATAATCTACCAAATAGATTAGTTTTCATGATTTACAGCAAATTACAATTAACAAGAAGTAGAACTTTAGCCTAGTGGTGTAAGACTCAATAACCAAAAGGTTTTTTCGTACACAAGGTCCGTGGGTTAAGTTTTTGAGCGCTTTTTTTATTGTCGCTAAATGTACTACTATAGATTAATATTCGATGCGAACTTCTTTTTAGATTAAACATCTGTTAATAAATTAAAAAAAAAACCTTTCTAATGATCCTAACTAAATACTTACTAAGGCTTTAAATGACATCTTAATTTATTTGTCAATGTACTCTTTAATATGTTTTTTATGATACCAGGTTAAATTCCAGCTACTAACAAACTATTTTTTTTTGTTCAAAAGAGAACGATATAAATGTGTGTATTTTGACATTTTAATTTTGATTGGTGTTTTTGTTTTTACCTAATGCTGTTAATGTTCAAGAAGGCTAAGATTTTATCTTTGACTTCAGCATTTGATGACAGAGGGGCATAAATATTGTTTAGGTAAATCTCTAAGCCAAGCTTAAATTATTTTATGAAGCTTTTTTATCAAGCGGTTCTAAATCTTGTACATTTTAACTTATTATTCAACACTGTTATCAATACGGCTTAAAATTAAGAGACCATTTAGTAAATAAACAAGTATAAGCAATTTGAAAAATGAATACGAAACATTATTTAGCTTGGTATTTAGTAAACAGTCTTAAAGGTCTAGGATTAAAGTATATCTTACGTTTAAATAAGTTATCTAATGGTAACTTGTGTTCAAATTTTTTGTTATCTTTTGTAATTTTAAGCTAGTTTGCTGTGGTGTTCATTAAATCGTTGTGTTTTTAACTAATGTAAATAGAAAACAATTTCAGTCACCTTTTACTAATAGTCAAAGATGTTCTTATTTTTATACCCTTTTTATCCCCTCTTACCCATAAACAACCCTTAGATTGCAACAAAATTAAACAACAAGACATTGACGTTTTGTAAATTTATTATTTAAATAGTTTAACTATAGTTCATTAACAATAAAAAAGCTTATAGTAATTAGTCCCAGGACTTAGTATACGAAGAACCTTATGACCATCGAGTTGCACACCACTAATACCTTTTAAAGTCTTATACAGTTGAAAAACATAGTATATGTAACTAAGTAAAACTGAAAAAAGACTAGTTTAAAGGTAACAAAACTACCATAGTAAACATAGATAACATAAAGATAGAAATCATCCAGATAAAACGGAATTTTCTCAAACACTTTGCATTTACTAATTTCAGAAGATTAGGTTTTATTGATGAAGACTCTTGATTTAGTTTATATTTACAGTTTCAAGTATTCCAAAACTTAATCTGTCCTCACTTAACTTGTCAAAACTTAACTTATCCTGGACGATGACATTAACTTTAACCAAGTGGTGTATTACTCGATAGCCGGATGTTTGTACGCCAGGTTTTCGCACAAAACATTTTGAGCGTTTTTTTTGTCGTTCAATAAACAAACAGTAACCGTACTGGTGGGAAAAATCATATTTATAAAACTTTAAGATTTTTTTCTCGATTAAAGCTTTTACAAAAGTTTTTTTAACATAAGTTTGCTTTATTTTATTTTGAAACAAGTATTGTTTATTTAACTACTTTTGAAATTTTTTTATTAAAGATTTAAAATATTTACTTAAAAGTAAATTAAAAAGTGAAATATTACAAAACCGACAATAATAAAAGTTATCTAACGCAACTCATATATTTTTCAATTGTATTTTCTCGTTTTTATCGGCTCACGAATTTTAACAAAAACCTATTTTACAACTGAGAGGTGGTAGATGCTTCTCTCTATTAGATAGTTTTGAATCTACTACTTATAGTCAAATACTCATGTGAAACGTGGGTAAATTTTATGTTAGCTGTGAATTCATATGATATTTTTGTTTGATTAGTCTACTCTACTACCGTTTAAGATTGTCCAAAAACTAAATGTTGTTTAAGTTGGCAATTATAACATTTTGCTTTTCTTGCACTCTAATTCATGTCTGCATTTTATTATTACCAGTAGTTGATTGGTATTACAGAATTCACAAAGGTGTATGAGTTACCCATCATGCAACATTTTAACAAGCTACGAAGCCTTTAGCTAGAAAACAAATAAAATAAACGTTTTTGTGAAAATACTTTTAAATGTACCCTTTCAGTTTGTTTTGTTATGTCAATATTTTATAAACCGAAGCAACGGTCATTTAATGACGAAGCAACCCAACCACCTGATGAATTTGCCAACATTTACAACAACCGAAGATCAGCACCTGAATCAGACAAACTCAAAGCCTTTGAAAACGACCTATACGAAATCATCAGAAACCTCAAGTTCTCAAAATTTAGATCAAATTACCAAAAGATTCTAAACAAAGACATAAAAAAGCTGCTGAATAAGAAAATGGTTATAGTCTCTTCAAATAAAACATCAAACTTATACTATATGAATGCAAATAAATACAAGAAGCTAATGAAAAATAGCATAACTAGCGAATATTCAATTGACAACAAAAATACCATTAATGCCATTAACAACGAAGCAGCACAGATCCTAAGTAAACAAATGAGTTTAAAGAACAAAAAAGTTTCAAAGTATGAAATCAATGAAGCATTCCTTTCTATTAAAGACCATAAAGCGAACTTTCCACACGATATCAACGGTAGAATAATTAATTCATCTTAAACCCACTTAGGTAAACTGTCAAGAACAATTCTACAAAAACACATAACAACCATAAGAAAAAAATCCATGCTTAGCCAATGGAAAAACTCTGGCGAAGTGATAGATTGGTTCGAAAAAATCAACAACAAAAACCACAAATGCTTCGTGAATTTTGACATAAAGAACTTTTACCCAACTGTCAAAAGAAAACACCTAATAGACGCAATCAACTTTTCCAACTGTTATTCAAGGTTCACAGAATTTGAGATAGAGACAATCATGCACACATGCAAATCAGTAATGTTTTACGATAATAATATGTGGAAGAAAACCAACACTAATGACAACTTCGATGTACCTATGGGCTCATTTCACGGCGCCGAAATATGTGACCTTGTAGGTTTATACCTATTTCACCATTTGTCTATGATTATAAACACTGAGTCGATTGGACTATACAGAGATGATGGACTTGCCGTTATCAATCAAACAAATAAGAGTAGTATTTGCAAAATAAAAAACAAAATTACAAGAAAACTAGCAGACATAGGATTCGACATTACAATTAGCGCACATGAAACCTCCACCAACTTCTTGGACATACATTTAAACCTTCTAACTGATGACTATTGCCCATATGTAAAGCCAAATGCAAAGACCATCTATATTGACAAAGATTCTAACCATCCTAGAACAATTAAGAAAAATATCCCAAAAATGATCGAAAATAGAATTTCAAAACTAACAAAAAGCAAAGTATCATTTGATAACGCGAAACAAATCTACCAAAACGCTTTAAGCAAAAGCAACTTCCATCACAAGCTCGAATATAATCCAACAATTAATAACAACAAAGCAAAAAACAGAAAAAGAAAATGTATATTTTACAACCCACCTTTCTGTGAATCAGTGAAAACCAAACTCGGAAAACTCTTTTTGAAACTGCTTGACAAACACTTCCCAGAATCAACAGAACTACACAAAATCTTCAATAGAAGTTCCACTAAGATATCATACTGTTGTTCCCCAAACATTAAAGCATTAATTAGTGGACATAATTAGAAGCTGCTAGAAAAACCACCTATAGAACCGAAGCTATGCAACTGCAGAAACAGAGTGCAATGTCCAGTAATGAATAAATGTAAATTAGAAAATGTAATCTACGAAGCAATCGTCTCATCTGAGAAAAATGAGAGAATGTCATATATTGGATCCACCCGAAGAGCATTCAAAAATAGATTGTACGAACATAGAGTATCATTTCCAAAACCCAACAAGAAGATGCCCGCCAACTGCACACAACTCGCCAACTACATGTGGAAATTATATGAAAAAGGCGAAAACCCACTATTGAATGGAAAATTCTCAGACAGACAAAAAGCAGATTCAAACCAAACTTCATGTGCTCACTATGTAACCTTGAAAGACTGTTTATAGCAAATGCTAACCAAAGAAAAATCCTTAATAAAAGAAATGAACTAGTCACGCAATGCCCTCATTACCCTAAGGAATACTTTTAGTTTATTTTTTATCGCATTAACTTAGTTTATTTTATTGTATTTAGTTTGATTGTTACATTGTGTTTATGTTTGTATTGTGTAAAGATTTTGTTTTAAAGTTAAACATTCCCGTAAAAAGACCATTTCTGTTTTCTAAAAATCCCCTATAAATCTTAGTATTTACATTTTTTCCAAAGCCGAATATATTAAATGCTTAGTAAATAAATTATAAAAATATATAAAATCTATATTTAATAAATTATTTAAACTAAACTTACCTATATTTAATTTTAATTTAACTTAACTTTAAAATTTAACTTTTGTAAATTACATATTAATTGAAACTCATATTTTTAAATGTAATTTTTGTTTTTATTTATGAGTGTATTTTTATTTTCCAATTCATCGCCCTGTATACTTTTGTTTTCAGCTTTTTTTAGCGTCTGACGAACTGCTCTGCAGGGAAACGGCGTAACGCAATAAAAGTTTAACAATAAATTTATATAATATTTTATAAATCGTTTAATAGAACGTAGTCTTAATTAATACTCATTAATATCGCTGTTGCATTAAACTAAATTAAAGTTACAAAACTACTAATCAATTAGTATTTTAAATATATATTTTTTTTTTAGCATTTATATAAAATGATTTTCAAAATATAAGACACTGGTTTGCAATTTTTATGATACTTTACAAAAGTGTTATTTTCATTAATTAAACTTGTAACTCGCGTTAAATAGTTATAAAGGTACCGAGAACTTTGTCATAGTGCGAAATTTGTTAACAATAACTTAATCAAGTCATTTTTGACAATATAGAGTTTTAATTTTTTCAGATAAGTTAAATTTTATATCAAGAGTTATCTTATTAGTGCCTAAGTTTATATTTTTATTTTAAAACAGAATAATCGCCTTTTAGATAGACAATAAAATATTTTTTTTATGATTAATTTATATATTTTTAAAATAACTCAAGTTTGTTTCTCAAATAGAAACTGTATTATTTTATTACATCGCTGTCAATTAAAAAGTTAGCTGCATTTTGGTAAATTATATTAAATTTAATAAGTTGGAAGACTATTAATTGAAATTCAAAAAATTGATATAACTTAATAGGAGCTTTATGATAATTTTTTTAAATAAAAATATAATAAAACTGTGCGCATCTATGAAAATACCTTATAACGGTTTTAAGTTAAACCTTATGCCTTCTTACATATATACCATATTTTTCCAGATTATATTATAAACTGATGATCTCCTTTTACGAGTGAATCATTGTTTTGAAAATAAGACCTTAAAATATTGTAGGCTTTATTATAACTATTATTATTCTCCTTATCAATAAATTGAGACCTTTAATTGTTATCTATAAATATTTTTAACATTCACAATTTTTTTAGCTTTAAGTTTTTAACTTTCATCAAATAAAATGTTTTATAATTTTATTTCAAGAAGCCACTAAATTAAATTTATACATTATTTTAAAGACCAACTAATAAAATATTGTTAAATTATATTACGTATACTAAATTTGTACAAACACTACTTTTGTGTTAAATGTCTGAGGAAGATTTGAAGCTAAAAAGATTTACGTCTAAAACTTATGTAAACTGTGGTTTAGTTTGTAAAACATACATCTTGAGCTCTGCTTCGTCTACAATGTCTCTAGACTCTAGAGACATTGTAGACGAATCAGTCCATTGACGACCATTGCTCTAGAGTCTAGAGCAATGGTCGTCAAGGTGTACACTGGTGCACACTAGAGTGAATGAAATTTGTTTTTGGGTGCGCGAAACTTTAAGGGTGCACAAAATTTTTAGATAACAAAAGAAAAGTGGATTTTTTTTGTTATCTAAAAATTTTGTGCACCCTTAAAGTTTACTTTACAGAGTACTTTACTGGAAATTTTGGAGTGATTGCGGAGATGTGTTCATTTAATAAGTATGTAAGACAAAGCCATATAAATACAATATCATTCGGCAAACAAGGTAAACCAAATAGAAAGGTTCATTAAAAACAGGATCAAATGATAACTTCTAGTTTTAGTTGTTAAAAGGTTTGTATGTAAATATAAACTGACTTATTACCTTAAAGGAGAAATGCATTAGTAAAAGTGTTTATGTAGTGACACCACTAGCAGCACTTATTAAAATTAGATCTTCGGGTTCACCGATTTTATTTTTTGGATTTTGGTGTATACAGATTTTGATTAGCTTGACGACCACTGGTCTAGAGCACTTTAAACCAGAATTAAACAAAATTGCAACATACATAAAAAAGCTATTTATATAAAAACAAGTTTACTTTTTTTGTAATTTGTTTTTACTGAAGTAAATAACAAACAACTGAAATATTATGAAGTAAAAAACTTTATTAAAATTTTTTGAACGACCTTATTTTAAAACAAAATTTCTATTAAAACTACCACAATTTTTTTATTACAAATGTCCTTAAAAACCATACTGTCTAATTAGGATTTAAATTATTTTAAGCAGAAATGTTTCTAAAACGTTTAAATATTTTATACGTAGAATATAATCAGGACAAGAATTAAAAAAATTATTTAAAACTTTTGTTAATATAAATAAAAAAGGACTCCTTGTTAAGAACATTATTAATTAATCTTCAAAGAACAAAGCAGCATTTTTATGGTGGAACTTATTTCTAATATGCGAACCTCATTCAACATTTATAGAACAACTTAAACCTTTCTGAGGTTAAATCAGTCAAATGTTCGTTGCGTCCGTTCTAATCGCAGACCACCAGGTACGCTGGGGTGCGGCCGCAAACGGCATTCACGCGCCACCTGTCATTTTGTGAACACGACTCGCCAACGTCCACGCAAACTCCCCTGCTGTCACTCACGAACTCGCTGTCTTCCAGCCGAAGCTCCTCGCGATCCACTCCGGAGCTGGAGACGAAAGCAAACGAGAGTTTTCTCGGCACGCCGCCGTCCATGCAGTAGCTGTCGAAGGGGTGCAAATCGCCGCGAATGTATTCGCGGCTCGTGCTTTCTGACACGTCGTCTTCGAGGTAACCGTTTGTGAGGATGTCGCCCACCTCGTTCGATTCGACCCCGTGGAAAAAAATGTACTTGTTCTTCAAGTCGAGCCGTTCACCATCGTCAACCGGGTCGACTCTGAACACGTGCCTGAGTTTCATGTTTCTTTTACTTCCTTTCTTTTCGATTAAGCGCAAGATAAACTGGTAGTCGTCGTCTTGCTTTTGCACGCGCTCCGTCCTGTATTTCGCGTTCGAGCCGTCTTTCGGGTCCAAAAGGCTGTTGAGATTGAACGAAAGTTGTTCCACGGCTAGGTGCACATGACGTTCGACGTCCCACTGAATATTTAGAGCATGCTCCAACTTCCAGTCGGATATTTGCCTCCCGAGCTCTTTCGTAAACGACTCGATGTTGCGTCCCGTGAATCTCCCTGCATCTTTCGAGAAATCGTAAAATTCTGCGACTTCGTCTACCACCGGCTTCTCTGCGATTTCGAGCAGGTAGGCCGGTTCAACCAGGTCGTGGTGAGCAACGGCGGCGTTCCTGAAAACGTTCCTGTGAAACGTTCCGTTCAAAATTTTTCTTCCCTCGCCGTCGAACTTGTTGTTCGGGCAATCTTCAAAGTCGCGGGGCATCTTATGATAATTGTAGGCTTCGAAGACCTTCAAGCTGGGCTCGTTTTGAGGTAATCTTTGTAAGACATACCTTTTTCACATTGTTCGGCCAGCGAATACCCGTCAGGAACTGTGACCTGGTTCACAAAGTAGTACGAGAGTTTCTTAACAACGCCTCGGTCCTGCGCATGAGAACTATCTTCATGTTCGTAATCAGCTCTTATACAATTTGAGTGGTACACTCCGGCACCGTAGTACAAGTAGTTTTTAGATGTGATCGGCGCTGGTTTGATCCCTCTTTTCAAAATTCCCTCAACTCCTTTTGCTGAAGTCCTGTGTAGCAAAAGAATTTTGTTCGAGCTTTCACAAACGCTAGACTTTGCTTCAGCGGTCTTGCCAGATGAAACAACTCTGTAAACTTTAAGAGCTTCAGATTTGTCTATAAGGTTCAGTTTCGGCCAAAACCAATTTTCTTCCTCGCTGTTCGTTCCGATGAGCGAGCTTTTCAAAATTTTTTGGTCGGGACAGCTGTCGTTCAGCAGCTCAAGTTTGTGTTTGAAGCCCGGCAGAATGGTTTTTTTGAAATTAGCAGTGTCGTAATCATAGTTTGTTTTGTATTTTTCAACTAACTTCTCCGTTTTATCTTCGTTAACAACTTCCTTTTGATAGTTGTTAATGATATTGTAAATAACACCTTTACATTGAGGATAAGTTTTGAGAAATTTCTCCGCTTTAATTATACTACAAAGCATTGTTTGTCTAGTATAAGCTTCTTTGTTATGGTATAAAATTAATTGTCTGCTTACAAGATAAACTGCGAAAAAGAAAAGGTAAAAATAGTGAGTAAACTAAGTTGTACAAAAACAAGATACTCGTTTACAAACAAACAGTTTCGTTGAACAATCATACTTATACCTGTTATCTTTAACTTTATAAAACTAAAAACTACAACTTTTAAATTCTTAAAAATGTTAACAACAATTGATTCTATATATACCATTTAAAATATGCATATAATTAATTAATAAACTATTTAATTCTCAAATCTAATGTGTATAATTTAGAGCACTTATCACACCTGTATGCAAATAAATTGTTTTATTGTGATAGAAATTAAGTAAGACATAAAATATTTTTTAAATAACATTTTTCTATTAGAAAAAATTAATTATAACATCAGTAACTACTTAATTCGTTGTCTTTATATTACAACGGTAATAAAAATACCGTTTCATGATTTTTTTTATTTTTTATTACCCATAAAACCCAGAGTTTACAGAACTTATTCTCCAGTAATTTACGTTGCACAGCTTTTTAAAAGGTTAGACTACCGATTTATAGAAAAGCAAACAACCGTGACATGTAATGGGTCTGCCTTCTTGTTGCAGTAAAAAAAAACAATACAAAACCGACCCTGAATATCTAATACTATATGGTTGTCTTTTAAGTCTGAAACTAAACTACAGGGTTTTCTTTTTGAGTTTAAAGCAAAACAACTTCGTTCAGACTTTTCTATACTATCAGCGATTCGCCGTACTTTTTTTAGTTAGGTGCAAAATAATCACATTCACTTATAAAACTTTATTTCGATAGTTTAAAAATCAAATTTAATTTGACAAACGTACTACTATACTAACGAATCGTTTGAAAACTAAATAAAGTTTTAAAAATAATAATTTTCAC